>NC_056746.1:1154395049-1154695049 GCF_019279795.1 Protopterus annectens
TCAACATTGAACACGCTTGCAGTGCATATGTGTACCTGTGGACGACAATGGGTTCAGGTACGTATTGGAAGAAGGCGTGCATCTGGTGTGATGTCAATTTTTGGGTCTGACAATGGACACCACTGTGCATATTTAAAGTGTAGAGCTTGTCGGACTGTGTCCTTCTGAGCAGTGGGTTTCACTGATGCTGTGTGTTCAGCAATCATGGATGTGTGCTTGACTACCCATACTGTGTTGTGCTACAGGAACCATGTCTTCCGACACCAGAAACCAATGCTATACATCCAATGTTGCAGGTTAACAACCACTTTCATACCATACCCAGAGGTCACGATTGGGAGGTATTGCCACTTTATTATCGGAACAACACCCCCAGACTGTGTACATCATGGGAACTTTAGGCCAGTCTTACCGGCCATTTCCAATTGTAATTAGCAGACACATGTCAATACATGTATGATAACACATATTGTCATGCAGAAGTTGATCTATGTTATTTGGACATTGGCTTCTGCTTTTGGCATCCGTTGCTGTGAGTGTTGCCAGTTACCATACACATTGCTTGCTCAGAGGCAGACTACACAATTCTGCCTACTGTGGTCTCCTTTAAGGACCCTGAGCCAGTGGTCGATGATGCGGCAGCCACTGCATCAATCACATTTGCCATCTACCAGTACCTACAGGACTGCATGAGCCAGTCATTCACTTACCCAACTGTGGTTCACTGTACCAATGCCAAGCATCCAGTGTGGTGTACCCCAGCCATACACAAAATGTACAACACGAAGAGGTGGCTACTACAAGGTGGAGCAGACACCTTGTGAGGTATGACACCCTTGGTCATCATATGTGTAGACTTACACACTGTCATGAAATAGTCCAGGGCACATTCCACAGATATACCTACATGGACCTGGCTAACAATCATACCACCTTCAGTTGCTATGCTGGACACCTGGGAGCTCACTCCCACATATGCTCTGACTGGGTTCACATAAAGGTGGGGTTTACTCAACATACACACATTGCCAACATACAGGCTGACAAGTCCAGTGAGGACATCTCCACACCCTCCCCACACATGAGGAGATGTGTGTACCAGTGGTTTGTGGTCACCAAATGTTCTGTGACACACAGGTGGGACATGCTCTCTCCAGGGTAGTGGACATAGCATCCATGAGACCAGCTGGTGACCCAGCTGTGTACTCCACTATCTCGGTTATGAATTGGACCCACAGTTAGGACAGCTATTTCTTTGTAGCCTCACCTCAGGTAGGGTACCCAGGTTGTGTCACATGGCAACTGTAGTCCCACGTCACAAGGCCAATACCTCCACTGAGGCTGGTTATTACTGTCCCATTACCCTGAGGAGACCTATCTGCAAAGACATGGGGAGGGATCATACTGTGGCTCGTACATGACTGCATAGGGGACATACTTACTTTGCCTCACACACGGTTTGTCTTGTTCAGGAGCAGTTCATGCCTTTAAAGCATGGTTGACATTTTCGGGACAGTCGCCGAGGCCACTGATGGGGGTGTTGCAGTCCATACAGCCTACCTCAACCTGGCAAAGCCCTTCATCACATTACCCCCCTCAGGTATCGTTGATAAACCCATTGGCTGGGATGTGAACACGCACATCACAGAATGTGTTGTAAACTGTCTATGTGACACAACCCACACGGTCATAGTTGCTGGCAGCATATCAGACCTACTGCCTGTCACAAGTGGTGTCCCATGGGGCCCTTCCATGTCTGCACTCCTGTCATACACCTACATTTTCACGGTACAGGCACACACAGGGGTGCTATGGGCAACAGTGTTTGTAGATGACTGCAAAACAGGTGCCATAGTGGGACAGACATCTGACACAGATATCCTTCGAAGGGGCCTGCCACGGATGCATATCTGCTGCCACGGACATGTCCCTCAGCTAAGTGCAGCGTCATGCAACATCATACCTGTGGAGAACTACTAGGTCACCCCTGTCCAGCATATAGGTGGCTGTCCACTCAGCACAGGGGTGATTACCAGAAATCAGGGGACAGTGTTTGACGGTCACCATTCATTCCACACACGTTGCTATCGTGGTTGTGTGGGTCTTCTACATTGCCCACCTGTTGGTGCAGGCATTCACATCTACATCAGGCTAGGTCATTGTCTCCTTGTACCCATTACGTGTTACACCTATGATCTACTACATTGCCCCATTCAGACTGTATCTGACCATACACCTACAGCAGCTGGGAAGCCCACATAGGTTGATTGTTGTACAGATGCAGGATGACACCATTTTGTGTAATGCTGCCCCACATGTAGGACCCCTGCCACATCCGTCACATACCTGCTGTTTAGTGTTGACCTGTGCCTGACATACAAGGCCATGTCAACCCATATGTCATGTGTATGCTTCACCTACTGTATCCGCATCCCTCAGAATCACTAGGGCAGGTGACATTTACCTTGTCACGGTCATTAATGAGATGTGTTTGGGTGACACATATATCACCCAGACACTCATTATGCTGTGGATGTACATCACAGTACATGTGAGACAGACATCCTTCCTAGCCTTGTTCGCAGCTATGTTGTCCATTGGATGGAGAATTGCAGGTATAGGCCAGGGATTACATCATTATCACTGCTTGACGGAGATACAGCAATATCATGGGTATTTCATCTGAAGCACAGAAGGTTGGCAAAGTCATCCTAACTATGGTGTAGTATTATGGCTGGGCCTGGGACGATGGCCTACCCTGTACCTATGGACGTGTGAACCTATATTCATAGTTTGTCACATGTACAATTGTCTATCCACTATACTCTTTCGCCACTGTATATTTCTGTGGCACATGATTGTCCTCTGTATTACATGCAGGTATGCTGTGTACGTTGCACATACGTCACAGTTGATGACAGTGTATCTGTGTCCCTAACTACATCCTTCACAGCATTACATGCATATGTCCATTCTATTCTTCTTTGGCCTATGGGGGGGTGTTAAGGCAAACATTACTCAAGTCCCTGTTTGTGCATGCTTCATGTTGGTGTTTGACCAGGCTCCGTTGCAGTCATGTGTTGGACAGTAGTGTGTCTGTGTGTTTGCCATGTGTTTTTATTGCCAGTACATCTATGGGAGGTGTAGTTGGCACATGTTCCTCTTTGCAGGGACACCCATCCTGGGGTTTGTGTCATGCATCTGCACTTGGCACGTGCCATATGTCCTGTACTATTCCCACAGTCGTGTATGCCTTCATGCACTACTACTGCGTGTTACTGGCTGTGTGTATGTGGTACACATGGACATTGTGATGTTTGGCTTGACCTATTCCCATGCTAGAACGTAAACATCTGTCAATTAAGTCTTTTAAATCAAACTGTAACACTCATTCGTATTTTCAAAATGACACTCAGTAACACAGGAAGCTGGGATTAATAACATTTTACTACTGTGCAGCAGGAGGCAAAGGAGTATGCAGTAAAAGTTTAGACATTTGTTCAACTCTATACATGTTACATCTGTATGAGCATTCTGTATACTATCATCTTTTGCACACATTAATGATGTGGCCAGTCACAAGGCATTTACATTGCTAGAGTACAGAACATTGTATTCCTACAACAGTGCTCAGGTAATGCTTATTACATGTTTTCCCATGAGGATAGCCCAACCTTGCGAGCCACATATTCAGTTAGACTGTACTTTGGTAAATTCTGCTCTGTCACGGTTCCAACACTGTTCATATCCAGTCCTCACTCTGTGTCCTACTAGGTTCCTGTGTCTCTCTGCTGAGCAGCTGTACTCTGTGTTACAGCTCACAAGCCTATCCTCCTCAGTGGAAGGATGACAGATATACCTGTACATACATGTATTATTCTGTAACCGAGCAGATGAGTAATGCTGACTGACATACACCTGCTGCACTGGTTACTGCTAGGGTTAGGGTTCAATCACACTGCAGCTACACTACAAGCAATTACATGCATGAGAAGCTGTACTGCTATATTGTCAGGTAGAATAATATGCATTATACACTATTTGCTTCTAAAGTTGCACGTCATATCTATGTTTAAATATGTATTTTGCTAACATTCTCCCTCCTTTGATTGCTTCTACTCTATCCAGAAACATATACAACATTATTTCATTCCCTAGCGTCTTCCTCTGTGGAGCGTTGAACTAGGCAAGTAATTTGATGTACATTGCAAGTAGGATTGCATTTTCTATTGACAAATACCACTACAGGTCTTGATACATAGTCTCGGGTACAGGTATGTCGCCAGAGTCTCTGACTAATACTTACATGCACAGTATCCGCACTAGACACATGCTCCCAATATGAGCAGAACAACACAAATGGCAATCATGATATTCAGTATGACTGACCCCATCCACCCAATGGTTTGTGGAAATGGTTCGGCAGTGGGTTTGGGCCTGGTTCCGCCATGGATGACACCTGCCATATTACCTGTAGGTGGGCGTTGCTTTTGGTCTCTTCATGTGGTAGTTGGACACAGCGATCTTCTTCAGTAAGCGCGCACGTACCAATTCTCAGCGCCATGGTGCAGTCGTGCACTATTACATTTTGTGACACAACAGTTCTCATTGCATCCAGTTCATCAGTCACATGTTCAGGAGCGGGAAGTCACATTCATCCTTCCTCCGACAGGTTTTGATAACTTCCTCTGTTCCCTGATTGATTTCACTACTCCAGAAGCTGGGGGTGTTCCAGCCCAGGTTGTGACGCTGTCACTGAAGTCCATATGAATCGATTCCTTTATCTCTTGCAGAAGACTGACATGTCAGAACAGCTTCCATTTCACCCACTGGATTAGTAGGTTTCTCGACTGTGTTCCCAGTTCTTGAGCTATATGTGTTATAGTTCGTTTCGCACCCACAGGCAATTGTACAGTATGTCATGTGACTGGAGCCAGATAACCCAAATAACAACTGCCGGGCCAATTCCCAGGTAACCATTGATATGCTTATTTCCCACAAACAACATAACAATATTCTACTTTATTACTGATGTGGGTTACCTCTGCATGTAACAAATTCCTGTCTCTAACAGAGGACTGTTTATACAATTCAGGATGTTTCTGCACATCCTTCAACATTGTTCTCATGATGTTTCAATACAAATTAGGGATGGTGCTACAAGTAGTACTGTGATCTTTGGCTGTTATATGACATTCGTAAGACACAGTTATGTTACAAATACTCCCACCAACTGAAACTGTATCATGTTTATGATAACATACAATTCCTTTTTGTGTAACAGGTAAGTACATTGCCACGTTGTCCTGTGATCTCACAGAACCTGTATCAAAGTGTAGATATTCACAAGTCTCAATCTATCCCCAAGGGGACAACATGCATCGGAAGTCCTCCATATGATGTAGGTATGGCAGTACAAACACAGCAATTTAATGTGTTCCTAGTCTCTATATGCACACGCATCATGCCTAGGTATCTGTTGAAGTGTGGAAGACACTCTGTGGCCAGTTCATCACGTATCAGTATTTGTATCTGTGTAGTTATATGCAGGTAATGTCCCGGAAATTGTAACGTAAACACAAACATGGTTAATAGGTGTATAATCATTAGGACAGCAAACATAAATGTCTTTGGGGTTGCTTTGTATTGTTATACAGTCTTTGCCGGGTGATTCGGGCTCTTTGGTATATCAGCTACAAGATGTCAATCAGACTTGATATCCTTTACCAGTTTGAGAAATGTGAGGTGGACCCAGGACGACCTCTCTGCAAACTTTACTGCGGTGGCGTTGACAACAGTACCGGTACAGACATTCGCACTGTCCACTTGGCAAAAATGTTCTTTGGATAACAGTGACATACACACAGGATACTGGTGTCAGCTATGCTTCCGTCTTCGTTTGCTCTTATCTGTAACAGACTTTAACTGAAGAACAGTGTTACTAGTTAACAATCCTCTCATGTCACCTACTACTGAGTCATCGACCTCCGGCTCTGCAGGCATGACAGCTTTCCACTCTGGCACATGATATGCCATTCCACATACTACTTCGAAGTGGGTGCAGCACTTTACATTTGGAACTGTTGTCATGCTCAGCAATGCTAGAGGTAGACAGCTCATGTAACTTGTCTGGATGTCACCCACCAAACTCCTCTACTTATTTCTCGGGATCCCATTCTACGGCGCCAGCAGTCGTGCTGAGTGTGGGTTGTACATGCAATTGACATTCATGGTAATATGAAGTAATCCCCCAGGTAGCGTGATTGTCTGGTTAACTACATGTGTTCTATTGTCACTGTAGCTTCTTTACAGCATGCCAGATCTAGGGATACTTAATTTTACTGGCACCTTTGCCACTTTTGCTGCATCCGGATTAATGGTTGGGAATGCTTCTACCCATTTTGATTATATATATGTGTAATCGCTAAACAGTATTTGTTCCCTTCACATTTATGCAGATGTATGAACTCCATACAAATAGTACGGAACGGTTATGGTGGTGTAGGTAAACTCACTCCCTTCGTTTTAAATACTCCCTGTGCATGATATCTACGGCAAACGTGACACGCTGCTCATGAGGTTTGTATGTGGTTCGTAATTCCGTATGTTAGGGGTATTCTGTTAACCAAATGTACCATCCCCCCTGTTGAGACATGTCTCTACCCATGGCTCCACAAAGCCGCATATCTGAATATATTAGACGTTAATATTGGCTTTCTCACTGTGGATATGTGCAGTCCGTGTTCAAGGATTGCTCCTCGTCATAACCACGTCGGCTTTTCTGCTTTCGTAGTTGCTGTTTGCATTGTTTGTACAGTTTCTACATCTAAACTGTCTGAGGTTTGTCATTCCTCATTCACACAGACACTTTCCAACTGTTAGGCTGCTTGTTTTGCAGGTGCATGAGCTCATGCCTCAACTTTCCTACTGTTATCCTGTTGCTTTCTATGCCCTGCACATTTACAATTACCTACTTCAGTGGGTAACTGCATGTAGTCTAATGCATTCAGGTTCGTATGCGCATGATTAATCGGTTTACCAGTGGATGTTATCATTCCCCTATTCTTCAACTGCTGCTCATAAACATGCACTGCACAGACAACAGAATGACTATCGGGACATATGTCCACACATCAGTTTTCCGCTACAGTACAAGCACGTGTTAAAGCTATCTATTCTGCTGCTTGAGCAGACACGTTATGCTGCAGGGTTTGGCCGTCTACAATGTCATTATCAATAACTACTGCATAAACTACTTCATTCGTTCCTGTAGGACTCTGTCTACATGATCCGTACACATTAACTGTCACCTCTGCATCATCTAAGGGTATATCAGTGTTATCATGTCTGTGTGTAGTTATTTAATCCATTTCGTATAGGCAACTGTGTGGTGTGCCATACACAGGTGTCGGACGTGACGTTGATAGGTTTAATGTTGTACAACGTTCAATCACCATGTGAGGTTGACTCAGTGGTATGGTCAAACATGACAAATGTCTAGCACGGGTCAGGAATGCTATCTTCTCTTGCAGCAGATTGATCGCAACTGCATGAGACATTCTCACAGTGAGAGGGTGGTCTAGTAACATTACGGCCGGGGCCTGTACTGCCATGGGTCCTACAACAACTGCCTGTACACAATGTGGCACTGACCATGCCACAGTGTCCAACTGCAATGAGTAGTCAGGTATTTAGCATTGCTTACTTCCCTGCTGTTGCATCAAGACTGACGTCACATATCTCCGCTTACAATCTACGGTCTGACAACATGTGTTATGATTATTCACGAGACCTACTACAGCTGTTGAGGCTATCAATCGTTCTAGTCTGCAGAACGCTGTTTCTGCTACTGTAATCCGGTGTACTATGTGTTGTGCTGCCATAGGTGTATTAAAGGTTAAGGCAAACAATACAGCGGATTCCACAGCATTGTTTGGTATCCAGATTTAACAAGTGTTAGTCGGCCCAGACAGGACATCATTCCCTTCTTGTTAGTTGGCTTGGGTGCTTATTATATTGCTACCTTCCTATCGTCATGTGATGTTCTACCCTACTTGGATACCAGATATGCCTGGTACTTGACCTGTATTCTCTGTAGTTGCAATTTATGCTTGCTTACTTTATGTCCCTGTTCTGCTGATTATCTCAATAATGCTATTGTATCTTCCATACATTGCTGCTGGGTAGGGGCCGCAAGCAGAATATCATCCAAATAAAGTAGAACTTGACTGGTGGAGTTAACACCGGAATGTAGCTAGCCATCCCGTGAGAATATCGTTGTACTTTCACAGTAGCCCCGCGATAGCCGGGTATGGCTGTATCTGTCACCCTGACTGTACATGCAAAGCAATACGGACTATGTGGATGTATAGGTATTGCAAAGTAAGCATAGCTTATATGTACCACGGTAAGATACTTCTGTGGCATGTTCATAGCATTGAATATAGTGTGTGGGTCTGGCACCAACGCTACCCTAAGTATTCTTACATGATTTACAGCTTGTACATACTGTACCATCCGCCATTCCCCTTTTGGTTTCCGATCAGGAGATACAGGGTTATTGCATGGTGAATAGCGATTACTTTGTGGATGAAATTCCCTCTATGACTTTACAGATATCTTCTGGTGTCCACGGTCTATACGCTACGGGGGTTGGGTCCTGGCCTTCCTGTCCTGCATGAGGGTTCGGTACTTCAATTAATTGACAGATATCCTCACTCTGTTTTAGTACTGTGTTCTTACTCGGGTGTCCCTAGGTATGTTACGTGTTCGGGATGTGGTTTCAATAGCTTCTATTACATTTGTTCGTTGTGCTACCTCTGTTGACACAGGATAACGTGTGGGGACTAGCCTGCCCTCCACCTTAATATCCTGGATGTGGTATCGGAGGTGGTAGGGGTTGTGGGGGCTATCGGTACTACTGTATTATGATCTTCACTGTGTGCGTGTGGTGCTTAGCCATTTGTAGTGTTCTATTCCCTTGTACACTACCTCAGTCCACCGATGTGCATGGCGGATACCCAATTGTCGCTGTTTTGTCGCCTGCACATCTTAGGGCTGCCACCTTTTCCAATGCACAATGTGGGACATTAGTGTTCGGATCGTGTAATTTGCCTGGAGAATGCATACCCACGGCCAGTACATAGGACAGGAATTCACGTTTTGCCAGGAGAGCGACCAATTGTTGTAGCATTTCAGTTGCTTATTCTGTTTATTATTATATTTTGCTGTTCCACATACAAATTTACTGTTTTATGCTACCATTTTGATATATATCTGGGAAATGTTTGTCCTGAGATATCAGGACATTTGACATTTGTTCGGTTTGTTTACAGGACACGGCTGGCCAGAGAGGGACTATCCTCTCAGGGTGGAACAGGTGTTTACCTTGGAACATATGCATCAAATTTTCAGGGATTACAATGTTTCAGTAACGATATTTTGCGTAATATACCATCAATGTCATATTTATTACCCCATTTTGCTGCGTAACTCACATTATGTGCTCTCTGCGATTGCATATTCATCCGTCACCCGTCAAGCGGATCACATGATCTGTTGCTTCAATAATCTCCCATATCCTCTACACGACTGCTCGTTACCCTTCTGTCATACCACGTGGTGTCTCCTTCCCTGTATCCACTGTAGTGTCTACAATCACTATTTACTCTGCTGTGTGTTCCCTGACCTATGTTCAGATTTAACAGTATGTGGGTAGGTCTTGACCCGATATCACTACTGTTAACAGAAACACAATGTAGTTTGGTCCCTGATCTACAATACACACAAAAGGCAGACACTCCTTACCTGGGCCTCCTGTTTACGGCTGCGTTTTCTTCTTGGGATCCAGTTTCCGCTTTTCAGCCACAGATCAGACAGTAAACAGCCTCTTTACACACAACAATTCAGTCGGAGGTCTTTTCATTCAAGCAGAACCATTTATGCATATTCTCCAGCGTACATGTCTAACCAGCCATGTACTCTGACCTGTAACTTACCAAGGGAATTCGGATTACAAGGATCACAATGTGAAATAAGTTGTTACAACCAGACTGTAGTTATCAGTAGGCTTTTCTAAGTGACAGCCGATAACACAGGAGGCTCGGGTTCAGAAAGTTTTAGTAGTGTACACAGGCAGGCTAAATAATATACAGTCCAAGTATGAGAGTTTTGTCTGACTCTTTACAGTAAGCAGTTTCTTTATATAGTGTTTACAATCAGCTTTTGCCCACCTTACTGGCGTGGTCGGTCACAGGGCATTTCCATCACTATGGTCCGCAATAGTCTATACATACGTGGGTGCTGGGGTCGTGCTTTTAAAATGTTTTCCCATGGGAATAACACAGCCTTGCAAGGCACCTTGTACATTACAGTATCCTTTTGTGATTGTAGCTGTTTCAAGGACCCTAGACTGTTACGATACAGTGGACAGTTAATTTCTTAATACGTTGCTTTGTCTCTCTGGTAAGGAGTTGTACTGCTATCTTCGATAGAGCTCACAAGGCCATCCTCCTCTGGGGAAGGAGTGCTGTTATGCATGTACATACATTTATTGTTCTGTAACCCAGCAAATTATTAATGATGACAGACATGAGCCTGCTGTACTGCTTACTGCCAGGTTCAGAATTCCATCACAGTACAGCTTAGCTTCACCAATTACATGCAGGCTTAGTTCTACTGCCATATTATGCGGTACAATTCAATGCATTATATAGTATTTTGAGTGTAAACTGGAACTTCATATGTGTTTCTATATATTTTACGAACAACATCCATCCGGCCATATGCATGTTGTTCCGTCCTTTACCTTGACCGTGTGTATTTGTCCGTCCAGCTACGCTAATCTCCACATGTGATGTCCCAGCTTCCACTTCTTTGCCTGTAGCACCCTGTTAGGACGTCCTGTTTGGTAGGCACCTGTTCCGCTATATGTGATCGACTTCACTGCATAGATAATCATCGATGCGGTGGTCCAACGACCTGACTTGTCCACATGTGTACAGTTATGTGCACCGTGTCGTATGCAAACCTAGATGGTTTGGACGGGTACATACTACATGCGGGATGTACACATTCTGCTGACACATTCACATGCAGCCATTTACATATCTGTACCTGCGGTGGGTTGGTGACATGTGGGGTACGTATTTGCCCGTGTGGCATTGCCTAACACAAACATCTTACCACAGTTCAGGTATGCACATTGTGTGTGGTTGTATAGCTGCACACGGATGCTAGCAGGTTTGGGTGCAGAGGTATACATGGGTGGGACTGACATGTACAATGAGGCTATTGTGTAGTACATCCGAATGCATGGGTTCTGCTTCTGGATATTACACTTCATCATACGCCATCCAGTGTATGCAACAGAGACGTTGCTGGGTGTGGGATATGTTGCTATGCACATGTTTGCCTGTGTTTGAGGTATCTTGCTTCCTTACTGTTGTTATGTGAACACAGCTACCCAGCTATGTACTCTCACTACTGCTTGTGACCATTATGGTTGGCACCTTTTCCAGTGCCCATAGTGGGGCATGTTATGTGGAAACCGGATTTGCAGGACTACACATACCCACGGCTAGTGCGGTTGACAGATCTTCACTTGTTTGCCATACTATAAGCTTATTCTGTAAGCATTTGGGTTCCTTATTTATTTTCTTATGCCATGTCTGTGTTTCATATCGTAATGTATATGTTTTATGCTACTATTACATGTATATTGCGGGAATTTGCGTGGCAGGGGATCGGAGGTCATTTTCCATTTTACGATTGTTGCAGGGACACGACTGTCCAATCAGGGACTGTCCATGGCACATTGGGACAGCAGGTAACCCTGGTGACCATGCCCATGTCGCTACTGGGGTTTCCACCTTTTCCAGTTTCCGATCTGGGATATTTCCGGGACTCACATCTGACTTTACAGGCCGACACATACAAGCGGTCACTATATAGCATAGAACTTCACTTGTTTGCCTAAATAATATGCTTATTGTTGTGGCAATTTGCTTGCTTATTCTGTTTCTTGTGTCATGTAGGTATTTCTGTTACAGAAATAACCAATTCATGCTACCATTACATTAAATACGGGATATCATTGTGTCCTACAATCGTAGCACATCAGCCATTTCTATCGTTTTTGGGACACAACTGGCCATGGAGAGACTGCCACAACCAAAGTGGGACAGGTGGTGACCTTAGTCGCTGCTCCTATGTCGGTCGGCACGCTGACATGCGGCTGTACACCTTCTCTGAGTGTAAACACTGGCGGTGCATTGCGGGACGAACGCGGTCTTATCGTATCCTTTGCTCCTTGGACGGGTACACTTATGCCTTCGTGGCTTCTATTTGCTTCTCCGTTAATTTGGGACGGGGACTATGTTGCATACTGTACGTGCGTTTCATTCTGCACAGGACCTGGCTGCTGCCATTACTATTGTGGGCGGACCGTGGCTGTCAGCACATTAGGTTGCTCACCTCATGCCGGCTTAGACACGCCTCCAGACGCATCCTACCTGGGCTCGCTCACGTACACTACGCACGTGTCTGTGATTCCGGTGCACTCTCATTAATATGTCTATGGCGCTACTGCGCCGGCTATTCCATGCACCGCCGGCGCAGGCCTTACGCCGGCCTTGCGCCGAGCTTCATGAATCCCGGGGTGTATCTTACAGTTCTGAGTGCAGCCATAGATGAAATGTCTGTGAGAAGCCTGGCTTTGTACCTCTGCAGGAGGAGTAGAAGTGTTAAAATGGCAGCTGCACCAGATCTGAACAATGCTCTTGTGTGTGTATTATTGACATGTAGGTGCTAAATCCTGACAGCTTCTAGCAATGGGGATTTCATGGGAACCATTTTCAGATGACCAGATGTATGTGATGTCATTCTGTACAGAAATAATGTTTTAATATTAGAAGAGACTGAAGTCTCGGGAGCAGTCTGTTCTTGGAACCTGACAAATGAGGTAGACCACTCACCCACATCCTCTTGCCTTGCTCTAGTAAGTGACCAGGAATAGTAATTCTCAAAATCAGTTAGGAAAATAGAGTGAGAATAGTTAAGTATTGTTTTTCTGTAACTGTGTAAATCTTTCCAGCTGTGCTATTTTTAATATTTCCTGTCACTGTAACTGTGGTGTATACTATAAATAGATATTTAGTATTTTCATGTTCTTTTATTGTTTATTATTTCTTAGTTAAATATATTTAAACATCTCTTTGTGGCTGGTCCTTTTAGAAAAAATATTTAAGTTTTGAGAGTACTTGCATATATTTATTTGGTGATAACTCTGGTAATTTCTAAAACCCTTGCTGTCTGGTCAACATTACCATTTTATTAATATTACCTTCACTCATTATAATGGGATACCCTTATAAGACCAAACCAAAAAACAAAGATCAGGACCAAGAACAAGTCAGCCGCAAAGAAGCTTGCACCACAAGGTTCGAGTAGATCCAAAAACTGGTCTTTATTGCAGAAAAACACCACACAAAAGTCACGTATCACAAGCGCTTTCGCTAGGATATTCCTAGCTTTATCAAGTTGCTGAATCATTCTAAAACATCAGCTTAAATAGCTGCTTGCATTAATTAAACAATCATGATATAATTAAAAACTAATTGAATACCATTCATTTACTTAAAGAGCCTGCCTGCCAGGTACATAAGAAAATGCACTAACCATTCAGATAATGCTACGTAGCATATTCCGTGCAGTTAAAAAACTTACTATAAACTATCCTACCTCATATTAAAAAATATATATGTGTGTACTATGCACATTTAAAATTCTTACTGAACCAATTAAAAAGCATTTTAGGTGTGCTCATATTTACATTGTCCAAACTTTACACAGTTGCATGCTTGTGAATAACAGTCCACAAATGAACATATCTCCAATGCATAAAAGAGCAAGTAAAAAAATAGGTGAAAAAATAAATAAAGAAATACAGAAATAGGTGAAGAAAACATAATACATGGAAAGATAAACCCCTTGCCTATGCTACTAAGTTCCGTAGGCAAATCCTTAAATATATAGGGGCTACCACCGATGGGCTATGCTTATAATCTGGCCCTTCTTAATTTTAAAATAGGTTTTATACTGATGGTGTCATTTAACCCAGGCCAGTTTGCTGCATTTAGTTTAAGCTGCCACACTAGCTCCCTATATTCTAGGGTAGCTTCCCAATCTCCCCCTCTGGAATCCCTATTTACTTGCTCAAGAATCATAAATTTAAAATCATGGTTCGGACATAAAAGGGAATGCTTGTAAAGGGCATTAGTTTCCTTATTTTTAGCTATCTCATAGAAATGTTCATACATTCTCTTCTTAATTTCCCTTTCCGTCTTCCCTACATAAAAACTTTTACAAAACATGCACACTACTAAATAAACCACCCCTCTTGAGTTACATGTGAAATAGGTGGGAGAGTCAACCCTCATCTTTCTAGAAGGTAGATATATACCTTTGCCATTCAGAATTGCGTGGCATTGCTGACATGTTCCACATTTAAATGTGCCAGATTTTTTTGTTGTTGTTGCTGTTTTTACATTGTCTACCCTTGTCTTTCTTTCAAACATGTCCTTCAAATTGATTCCCTTCTTTCTAATGAACCTCGGTTTACTTGGGAGAATGTTCTTGAATTCTTCCTGCGCTGTCAAGAGTGGCCAAAATTTTCTAATAATTCTCTCTATGTCATCTGCCTGACTGCAAAAAGTGTATATGAATTTAGGTCCCATATATTCATTATTTTTCTCTACTTCCCTACCCAATTGGTCTTTTACAACCTCTTTGCCCAATAATGGGGAATACAACGTCTCTCTTTTGCTGGTCACCTCATTATATAGAACTTGAAATAAATCCAAAGGATAACCCCTCTCCAGGAACATTTTTTGCAACGTCATAACCTCATTATGGAAATCTTGCTCTGCACTGCACATCCTTGAAGCCCTAATCAGCTGACCTTTAAGAATCCCTTTTTTCTGTGCAAAAGGGTGGGCACTGTGAAAATGTAAGAATGAATTTGAGAATGATGGCTTACGATAAATTTTAGATTGGAAAGTTTTGTTGCTGTAGTCCTTGTATAAATTCACATCCAAATAATGCAGTTCATGCAATTCAATTGCATGAGTGAATTTTAAGAAATTAGTTGAGTTATTAATGTGAGTTAAGAATTCTGATAGCAAGTCATGTGTTCCTCTCCACAGAATACATATGTTATCCAAGAACCTCCTGTAGAAAAGCAGATGCTGATTCCATGGGGGTATGAATACATTTTCATGTTCCCATCTATGAAGAATGATGTTGGCATAGATGGTAGCACAAGGTGCCCCCATGGCCCCACCCTTGAGCTGCTTGAACAGTTCTCCATTAAAAAATACAACATTGTTTTCCAACACTGTACTCATAAGCTCCACAATCAAATTGGTTAAATTCGGGCTTAGACTTGTTTCTCTCGTGAAAAATTCACCAAACCATTGCAAACCAGTGTCGTGAGGTATACTTGGAAATAGATCTTTTATATCAATGGTTACCATCAGTAGTTCTGATTCAAAACTATTACAGGGAACCCTTTGTAAAAATTCCCAGGAATCCCTACACACATAACTCAACAAATGTGTGAATTTTTTTGCTATATGTTCAATAAATTTTGATAGTGGCTCTGTTATACCTCCACTTCCTGCCACTATAGGTCTGAAAGGCAAAGGGTCAAGCCCTTTATGCGTTTTAGGGATCCCAAATATTATAGGTGACCTAGGTTTCGGGACATGTAAAAAGTTGGTAAAGCGAAAACGCTTGTGATACGTGACTTTTGTGTGGTGTTTTTCTGCAATAAAGACCAGTTTTTGGATCTACTCGAACCTTGTGGTGCAAGCTTCTTTGCGGCTGACTTGTTCTATACCCTTATAAGAACCTTATAGTAACTGACTGGTGGCAGTGAAACTTATAGTCTGGGCAAAGCTAGTAAAGTGGGTAATCTTTGCCAGCCTATCCCAGGTGTGTGTGTGTGTGTGTGTGTGTGTGTGTGTGTGTGTGTGTGTGTGTGTGTGTGTGTGTGTGTGTGTGTGTGTGAAAATTAAATCTCAAAGAGTATGTGTGTGTCAGCTACAGGGAGCAGGGACACAAAGCACTGGTTTCACAGAGAGGGTGCTGAACACAGCTGAGCCAGTGGACATCCTAACTGGGGACCTGGGGAGAGACAGATATAGAGAAATCCAGACCCTGGGATGCTGTGTTCTCTGTGTGTTCTTAAGGGAAACTATGTTTGATGCAGAGAGGTCTGAATCTGGAAATGCTAAGTGTATCCATTTGTATTGCAAGTGAATGTCCCTCTCCAATGTCAGTGGTGAGGGCTGAGGCTCCTTGATTATTGGCCCAAAGTGGGGATGTCACAAATACTATGATTATTGATACTGCTCTGAGACTTCCCTTCTCCTCCAGCTAAATATATCTGACCCTTGGTGGCACAATATTTCACCATTAGGCTTATATAGATATGTTAGGGTCCATCTAACCCCCAGTTGTATCATTCAAAAATATGCAGAATTAACAACAAATAAAGTAATTACAAATTGCTCAGTTTCCTCACACTCATTTCCTTTAAACCTATTGCCAAGAACAACACTATCCCCTTGATTGAATATGGTTTGCAATAATCTCACTAGTCAATTCACAAAACATTGTAGTCTTTTAAAGAAATCTGACTAAAATCGGCCACATTATTAATTTAGTACACCTCTATACTCATTACTGTGTGCTTCATAAGTCAACTAACATGCCACCAATTAATGTAAACACTACATTCCTTTTCTCAAAACTATTATTATTTAAATTCCTATACAGAAAATTTTCCTGGGGATTCATTAAAGGGCCTAGTATGGAAAAAATGCTCTGCTTCCACAATGTGGTATTTTGAGCTTCAGAGATATTTCAGATGCAACAAGATAAGACTTCATTATTGGCTAATTTGTTCATCTCTGAATCTCAGTTACAACCGCAATGTGTAGATAGTTGCTGATCTGCAAGTTGTGATAGTTAACTGCTGTGGCCACATCGTGTGGACATAAGCATCCCTCTCCTCAGTCACTCTCCCACACACACACACACAAGCACACATTCAAATACAAAAGCAGACATGCATACACCCCTGTCCGCATACCTGTCCCTGAGTTGTCTGCCCTTTACTAGTTGAAATGCCATTAAACAATACTAAATCAATATTTATAAAACATTTATGACTATAGCAGTCACGGCTGATGAACCCTGACCAATGTGGCATTATAGAGAGGAGGCAAATACATGATAATATTATTTGGACATTGATGATAATACAGATACCCAACATGAGGTAAGAGGGTGACATTATTTGCACTTGATGCAGAAAAAGCATTAAACAGAGTAGAGTGGAAATATTTATTTCAAGCATTAGAAAAAGTGTGAATACCTGAGCAGCTACTGAAAGTATTATGTAGAGTGTATGAAGTGGCAACCATACAAGTTAATATCTCTGAAAGACTTCTGAACCCCTTAATATAACAAGAAGAATTAGGCAAGGCTGCCCTCTGTCCCCCTGGTGGTTGTATTGCACATGGAACCTTTAGCAGGCCAAATACAACAATCAAGAATAAGGGAGTATTGGTGTGAAGAAATGGATCTTAAGATAGTATCTTACTCAGATGATGTCATTAAGCCTCTTTGTAACCCAAAGGAGGATTTAGAAGAGATGCTAATGATACTCCAGAACTTTGGGGAGATGTCAGGGTACAAAATACATATATAAAGAACAAAGGTATTAGGTCTGAACATGGGAGGGAAGGAAAGAACAAAAAATGGGGAAAACAAAGGTAGCGCATGGAGGAAGTAATCAAATATCTTCGGGTTTCATTGAAAAGTACATATGAAGCTTTTAGGTCCTGATCATAAGAAAAAATTGTGGTACAGGTACAAAAAAAACTAAGAAATAGAACATACTGAAACTGGATGTGGAGCAAAAGGTTCAGATGATGCAATGACATGTAAAATCATTCTTAATATGTCTGAATCAGGCATTTTAGAAAGTACTAGGGAAAAAAAACTGAATGGAATACGAATTTTCAGGAGGGACTTTCTGTGGGAAGGAGGGAAAACAAGAGTAGAATGGAGGAAATTATATTGCAGGAAAAAAAGAACAAGAGGGTATTGGAGTCTGAGACCATGAGGGCTCTATTCAAGCAGTGCAATTATGCTTCATAGTAAGAAGTACAGAGTTAACAAGAGGGGGAAATTGGATAAGGACACTGAGAGAGGATAACAAATGGTTAGGAAACTCAGATATGTTGCATATTATGTGGGAAAAAGAATCAAACTCATTATGTCCTTCAATAATGCATTCATTGGTAGGAATGATAAGAGTTAGAGAACTGGAAACAGGATATATTGGCAACAGGAAAGGTAAGATAAAAAGCCCAGGAAGGGATGGTGGGGATAAGATGTCAGAAACCTAACACATTATTAAAATATTGGGAAGGGGCAATGATGAGAGACAGAATGATAACTTGGGAGGATGCTAAGGAATCATTCAAAATACATAACAGAGCACACAGGCATCATCTAGCATTACTGGAGGAGGAAAAACAGACACAGTGGTTTGAAACGAAGGAAGAGGAAAGACCTACACTGCTTAAATACATAGAGTAATGTAGGAATAAGGGGTACGTAAATAAATGTTTGATGGCAAGATTATATTAAGTAGTGAGAAATAAAGACTGAAAAGTGATTAAAGAGATTGCAGAAGCATTGGAAGATATCTAGGAAGGAATATCAAAGGTGATCACTGAGAATTGTGGGTGATGATAAGACAAGTAATAAAATTGAGATAGTTCTGAAAAAAGCACCAGAAGAAGCCAGAGCTCTAGTAGAATGAGCCTCTACAGAATTAGGAAGGGTCTTACCACGAAAAGCATAACAAAAAGAAATAGCCCTTGAAATCCAAGAAAAAACAGTTTGCTTGGATACGACCAATCCTAGGGACCTAGGATGAAAAGAAACAAACAACTGATCACATTTTCTAATAGACTTAGTCTTATCCAAATAAACCCTGCGTTGCCTATGCACATCCAAAGTTTGCAGCACCCTCTCACTGGCAGATTGCAGAGAGGAGAGAAAAGTGGACAAATAAATAGTCTGATTGATTAAGTGACAACTCGTTAACCACCTTGGACATAAAAAAGGATTAGTACATGAAGACACCCTGTCCTTACAAAACACCAAAAAAGGAGGACAAGTCATAAGGTCCTGAAGCTCAGATACCCATCTGGCAGAAGTAAGGGTCAACAAAAGAATAATCTTCCAAGAGAAATGTTGCAAGGAAGCTGAAGCAGCAGGCTCAAAAGGAGCCTGAGTCAACTTCTCTAAAATAAATTAAGATCCCAGGGAGGAGGAAAATGCTTCCTGGGAGGCCTAATATGAAGGACACCTTTAAGAAATGTTACGCTTTAAATCTGGAAGCTAAAGGAGGAGATAAAGGCAGACAAGCAGAGAAAGCTGACAAGTGGGCCTTAGAAGAATAAGCCAAACCAGCATTGAGCAATTCACATAAATAAAAAAGAACCAAAGGAATATCCACAATAAGTGGATCTAGGTTATGAGAGAGACACCGAACAGAAAACCTCTTCCATTTGGATAAGTAGGATTTCCTAGTATTGGGTTTCCTGGCCTCATGCAGGATCCTAAGCATGTCTTCTGAAAAAAGATGTCTATGTGGAATCAAAATCCTATCATCCACAGTGTCAGTTGAAGAGTGGACAGGTGGGGATGGCCGAGAGATCCCTTGTCTTGTGTGAGTAGGTTCACCCTGTGAGGTAACTTGTAATGATTGCACTTGGCTAAATGCAGAAGAAGTGGGAACCAATGCTGTCTCAGCCAAAAGGGAGTCATCAACACAATTTTGGGAGTGCTCTGTTGAATTTTGAACAGGACTTTTGGAATAAGAGGAAGGGGAGAGAATGCATAAAGAAAAATCCCCTTCCAAGAAAAAGAGAGAACATCCACCTTCCACACCAGAGGACATGGGACTCTGACATAAAATAGAGGAAGGTGTCTGTTCAGAGGGGAGGTAGCTAGATCTACTTGAGGAATGCCCCACCAGTAGACAATGTCCATAAACACATCCCTGTGAAGCATCCATTCATGGGATTGAGTTAAGGACCTGCTCAGAGTGTCTGTCACAATGTTTTGACCTGAGGTAATGTAGACATCCTGAAGAGTCAAAAGACAGCAAGATCCCATACCAGGAGTACCAACCAGCAAAGAAGGTAAAATCTTAATCCTCCCTGTTTGTTTATATACCACATCACAGTTGTATTGTCTGTAAATTCATTGAGAGGTCCTGGGGATAAAAAACAATGAAAAGCCTGAAGAGCCAGCAAAAGAGCTCTCACCTCTTTGACACTGATGTACTTCTTCTGCTGAAGAGGCAGCCACATCCTCTGAACCTTTAGAGAACCAAAAACTGCTCTCCATCCCACATCTGAAGCATCTGTTAACAGTTCCTGAGAGTCAAGAGGGGGATGAAAAGGGAGCCCTGTCTTTAGAGACAACTGCTGGATCAATCTGTAACATCCCCACTCTGGGCCAGTAATCAAGAAGCCTGAATCCTCACCACTGGCACTGAAGAGGGACATTCACTTGGAACAAAAATGGATAAACTCAGTATTTCCAGATGCAGGTCTCTGTATCAAGCACAACTTCCCTTAAGAGAACACAGGGAACACACTCAGTCCGAGATCTGGATTTCCCCTATGCCCAGATCCCCAATAAGATTCCCCACTGGCACAGATGTAGGGTTGAGTCCACTAGCACCTTCTCTGTAAAGCCAGTGCTTTGTGTCCCTGCTCTAAGCAGCTGACACACACACACACACACGCATACACACACACACACACACACACACACACACACACACACACACACACCTGAGAACGGCTTGCACATATTTACTAGCTATGCCCCCTTCTGCCCAGACAATAAGGTAGTTACATTGCCACCAGACAACCCAAAGGCAGCTACTTTAAGGCTCATACAAGGGTACCCAATTATACTCCCCACTAAACTAGCCTTGGACACTTCCTTTCTGCTACCATCCCTACTTTACGGTGCCCCTCTTTTCACCAATATCAAATCTTCCCTTAAATCCAAGCTTGACTCATGCTGTAATAAAATTGCAAAATTCATAAACAATGCAAAGTACTCATCCCACCATTGTGCCTCATTACTCCACTAAACTGGCTAGACCTCCCACACTGTCTTACATATCTACAGCTAATCACTACACATAAACTCATATTCATACCATCAAACTGCCCTGCCCCTTCTTCCCTACTCACTCAATGCCATCCAAATAGACTACCTCGGTCTGAAAGTCAAATACTCCTAAACATTGAAAAGCCTAATCTTTCTGCCGGCCAGATGCTCTACTCCTTCACTATCTCCAAACTATGGAATATCCTCCCACCCTCTCTTAGAACTACCAGTAATCTAGCCCTCATTAAACATTCCCTGAAACAACACCTCTTCTCTCTATGGCCCTGCTATGGCCCTGTGCTTGTGCCAAAGCTACACTCCCCAACACTTGACAATATCTAACATGTCATGAAATACGTCTCTATTAAGTCCCCTATCATTTTGACTTTCTTAGCTTTAGCCCATAACTTCAACTGTTTTTCTTTTCAGCTCTGCTTCATGCAAGTTTATAATTTCTCCTAGGCAAAAATGCACAACATACTCTGAGAGTCAGTCATCAAAGATATACCCAACTATACCAAGCAGTGCCAAGTACCAATCTGTATCAGCTCCTACTAACATCCTTTCTCTACATAATAACCTGATAATGTCACTGATTACAATCCACCTCATTCAACTGCTTACAACTCTTATATTACCATACTCTTTAAGAGAAACTACTTCCTGTACATAGTTTAAACTGATGTTTCTACATCTCTATTCACATTATTTATGTATTTGATATTTCTACTGATGTATAAATGTACTGCATTCATATGTGTATCTTTGTATTTATGATTTATGGTGTTAATGTTTCTACTGATGTATAAGTGTACTGCAATCATATGTGTATGCATGTATTTGATTTGATGCTTTTGTTCATTATTGTGGAGCTTTTCTCCCCATGCCTCCAGTGAAAATGGGCTCATTTCGACACAGTGGACCCTCCCAGTAAACAAAAACAAATAAATAAATAAATACTGAGTGAAATTAATATTAATACAAATGATAGTGTTTGGCCAATCCAGTAAGCCTTCCAGGAGTGGCCCCAATGTCACCAAATAGATGTAAGTACTCTCAAAGGTTAAAGTATTCTCTAAAATATCAGCCACAATAAAAAGTTTAATAAATAAGAAAAGAACATGAAAATACTAAATATCCATTTACAATAAACACCAGAGTTTCACTCACATGAAATGTTAAAAATATCACAGATGGACAAGTTCACACAGTTACAGAAAAAACAATACTTAGCAAATCTCACTATATTTTCCTGACTGATCAAAATAATTATTATTCCCTGGTTACTTACTAGAACAAGGAAAGATGAAGTAGGTGAGGGCTCCTTCCTTGTCAGGTTCCAAGAACAGAGTGCACTGAGACTGCAGTCTCACCTAGTATTAAACAATATTTTTAGTGATGGAATACAAAATGACATCACATACATCTGGTCATCTGACTTCTGGTTCCCATACTTCCTCTCTTGGCTAAAAGCTTTCAGGGATTTAGCACATAGGTTTCAATAATACATACAGAGAGCCTTGCTAAGATCTGCTGCAGCTCCTGGAAGTCATAAAACAATTTCAAACCTCCACCCTTCCAGAGTAGTAATTGGTTTACCCCAATGACAATGCAGGAAGCTTCCTAGTACAGGCTTTTTGTCTCTGGCTGCATTGATGCCTGTATAATACAATCTTTATGACCTAAGCCAGGTAATTTAATTTCAAACTATTTTCAAAGTTTGAGATTAACCTCTTCTATTCCGGTATCCTCTGTTAAAACATATACATTTAAACAGTTACAATAATACATGTATATTTCTTTTTCTATTCAACAGGGCACACTGTTGCTACATTTTTAACACAAGCAGCTTTACAAATACATTTTGTCAGCACAAGCATCTGTACAAATTAGTTTGATATACAAATGACACATAATTCTTTACAAATTTCCACCTAGCTGTGCTGGCATATTTTACACATCTACTGCTCTACTTCTCCTGGAATAGCTGGCAATACCTGACATCATCACACAACCAGTAAAGTTCTTTCTTGAGACGAGGAAGAAGAGGAACTACAAAGTCTAGAAGATGTGCATGTTGAAGCCAAATTGACTGCAGAAACCACTGAAATTTTCTCATGTGGAGTTTGGCCAGAGGGAGCATAGGAATAGTGGATGTCATGAATCCCAGAGCTCTCAGAAATTGCCTGGTTGTAATAAAGGCCAGAGGAAAAAGAGTTTGCAAGAAGGAAATGAAAGTTAAGGCCTTTGGAGGAGGAAGGGATACCAACATAGGCACAGTCTAAATCCTGCAATGTAGAAAAATATGATCATGAGATGGAGCCAGAGAAGATTTTTTGAAGTTTATTGTGAACCTCAAGCTCTAAAGTAGGGAAATGGCAAAATGAAGATTTTGCAACAGGATCTTTGGAGAGGGGGCCTGAATCAACAAGTCATCCAAGTAAGGAAATACTTGGATCCCCTGAGGCCTGCAAAAAACAATCACAGGAGTGAGGCATTTGTTGAATTCGCTTCGGGCAGTAGAAAGGCCAAAGGGCAAAGCAGAGAACTGAAAATGCCAGAAAGCAACAGAGAAATGCAAAAACTTCCTGAAAAGGGGATGGATCAGAATATGGAGATACACATCTTTGAGATCCAGAGACACCATATAAGCTTCAGGAAGCAAAAAAGGAAACAGAGTCTGAAGGGACAACATTCAAAAAGTGGGCACCTTCGGAAAAGTGTTTAGATGAGAGAGGTCTAGAATTGGTCTCCAAGTTCCCTCTTTTCTGGGAACTAAAAACATTCTAGAGTAAAAACCCCTCCCCCTTTGGGGCACGGGCATTTCTTGAATAGTACCCTGAGTCAAAAGGTCTCAAAGTAACTCTGGGAAAAAAGGTAGTTATTCCTGAGGAGGTTGAGGAATGCCCATAAAAGGGGTTCAGGATTTCCACACTATGAAATACCCTTGACGAATAATGGACAGAACCCAAGAATCTTGAGTAATCTGAAGCCAAATAGAAAAAGAGAGAGAGAGAGAGAGAGAGAGGAAGGCAAAGAGAAAGAGGAATGTGGCTGGGAAGAGAGGGATAGTTAGACAGCACCTGGTTTATCTGGAAAGGAAGACGTCTGAGTCCCTGAAGCCTTAGCAGGAGGAGCCCATTTGCACTCTTTTTGGCCTTAGTAGGAAGGTGAGATATCTTGTGAACAAAGGCAGGCTTATTGGGTAGTTTCTTTGAAATTTACTAACAGGAGAGACAAACACATGTTTGAGTTCCTGTAAGACCTCCCCCTATCCTGAAGGGACTTAAACAAACCAGCAGCAGCTTCCTCAAATAACTGTTTATTATCAAGAGGTGCATCCATCAACTTAGAGCCATGATATCATCAGGCAATGTTTGATGTTGAAGCCAAGAATACCTCCTCATCACTGAACCAAAAGCAGCAGCCCTAGAAGAAGCATCTACTGTTAACTACACTTAATGGAATGATAAACCTCCTGAGAGGAAGTCCCTAACAGGGAAAGAGCAGAAGTTTTACCTTCAGTCTGGGAGATCAGAAATAACAAGACTAGCCTGAGAAAGGAAAGCAAACACATACCTGGACATATGAATCTGTTAATTAACAGCCTTAAAAGCCAAGATAGCCGAGGTGTAAACCTTCTTACCTAGCCTTTCCATGGTTCTGCTATCTTTATCAGAAAGCCATAACTTGGGTGGAGGAAGCAAATAAGAAGGCTTGTCAGAGGCAACAGACACCACTGCAGGATCAGCAGCAGGGCATTTGTACAAAAAGTTATAGTCCTCAGGCACCCCATAAAACCTATCAGGTTTCTTGGGAGCAGGGGGCAGAGAATCAGGAGTTTAGAGGCACTGGAAAATGCATCCAACAAAGCAGCCAAAACAGAAGGAATAGCAGAAGGTTTTGGAGATTCCATCTGCAGCAACTCAGAGTACCTTTTATGGATTTCAGAGACCTGAGCAGAATCCCATTCAAAAAATGTCATCATCCTGAAGATTGTGTCCCCAAAAGAAAATTCTTCAAAGGGAGTATCAGAACTGTTACATTCCTCTTCCTCTGACCCATAGTCCAAAGGAGAAGGAATTTGGGAAGAGTAAGCAAGGGATTCCTCATAAGAATCCAACTCTTCCTCAGAAGATTCCTGTTCCCTGGGCCTTTTAAGGGGAGTAGAGGACCGGGGGGTGGAACAGAAACACCCTGAGGAGGTTTTAATGCCATCAAAGCATTAAACAAACCCCAAGTGAAGGCCTGCCACTCACTCTGTGGATCCCTAGGAGTAGGAGGGATGTTTAGTTTTTGTTTTTTCTTTAATGGGACATCTGCTCTGTAAAGCTTAGAAGGCTCTGATCCAGGATGGCATTCAATGACAGAAATTGGGACTTCTTCTGTAACTAAAATCTGAGGAACAAACCTAGGTCCCTTGGAAATAATCAACAGTGGTTCCCCCTGAACATCTGAAATGGATGCCTGCAAACCCTCATCGGACATGCTGAAAGCCATCAGCTACTAACCTGATTGTGGCAGAGGAATCTGACAGCAAAGCTGGGCAAACCTATGGGTTCTCAGTGATCTCAGGAGAAATGTCTGGTAAAGGCTGGACAGCAGAAGATTCTGGTCTTGGTTTCTTAACCTTCTTCTTCCTTAACAACTGATCCTCTGAGCAGGAAGTACCTTTCATGGTATCCCTGGCAAGAAGCTTAAGTCGCTGATTCTGCAGATACAAAGCAAGGGAAGAAAACCTACTTTTTAGAGTCTTCGATACAAAACCCTGACAGATAGAGCAGGTCCTATGGTCATGAGAGGCGCCTAAGCAAAATAAACACTGTATGTGATGGTCTTTATGGGGACTCTGTCTCCCGCACTGGCATTACCCTTCTTGGATGACATTAACCCTCATAAGCACCCAAAAATCAAGAAAAAATGAAACCAAGAGGGGTACTTATCTGCAACAGCTCAGAGACCAGCAAACAAGAAGTAGGCGTTCAGACCAACAATTGAGAGATGCATTCAGACTGGCTGCAAGGATGTATGTGTTCAGACTGACAATCGAGAGATGATTTCAGACTGGCAGCAAAGAAGTTCTGAAGATAGTAATTCCTGATGTTACCCTTATGCCCTATGCTATACAAGGAGCATATGTGTGACATACGCCATCCCTTAAAACAACAGTAGGCTTTTGTATACTGGCTGGATGCCAGCCTGCTCAGGAACAGAATGCCAGAGGTTAAGAATACTGCAACACATGAATGGAAGGACATGTTCTGCTCTACAAACACTCTAGTCTCCCCACATAATAGCTATTTCCCTGGTTACCATAGTGCATTCAGCAACCAAAGTGAACATTTCCATTCTTGCTATAGTAAGATGGGGGAGGTTCCATGACTTTTTTGTGCCTGCCAAGGTGTCAAGGTGTGCTGTGTGTGTTCTCCCAATCTTCAGCTCTTCTACTATCCCTGACCATTCAGCTAGCAACTTTTCACAAAGTCAATGTAGTTTCATCTGTCCACTGCCTCAGGAACACCCACTCTTTACATGATCTTTGGGATCTGTAAGTATGCTCTTGCTGTCCAGCTATGCCTCAGATGCTTGTACCTATGCCTACATCTCCACATGTTCGTATATCAACAACTGTATTGCATCAGTAAACGTACTGAATACATCTGCAAACCCTTGAAAATGCTTGCTATCATCTTCAATCCAACCTCTTAGTCTTTTATTCATTTTTGTAGTGCTTGAAAGATTACTTATAGTGATATTTCAGGCTCTTCAGAGGTTTCCGTGAACTGGTAGCTTGCACTCTTCTGAGATATATTACAGCTTCATTTCCTGAGCCTGCCATACTACTCTTTTTAACAACCTGCTCCAATCTACACTTTTCATCTTGTTTCTCCTTATTTGCACCCAGCTCTGATTTTTACTCAATCCACATAGACTAATAGCAGCAGTAAGGACTTCAGTCTTGTTCATCAATAATCAAGTTTTCTGTCTAAGATGGACAGACCGAAACAAACAGCTTCCTGTTCTTGGGATTAATATACTGGAACTTCCTCACTTTTAACTGTAGTCTTGTTAACTATACAACTGAAATAGTTCCTGAACATTTTTCCTACTGCTTACAACATTGGCTCTGGCAATGATGGAGTAATGGATATATTTTACAGGAGCAATGTTAGATTGATCCATTAGTATCCCCCGGGAATGGTGCTATGTACTGTATACTGTCTGTGTTGTGTTTGTAGTATATGTTGTGTATATTGAAAATTTGGTAGACCCCCTTCCATCACTTCAGCGCCATCATTTTAGAGCACACTAAGATTCTTGCATAGATTCCGAAACCTTTTCCACATTTGCACATGGATATGCAAAAAGTGAGATCACACTGGGAGCACATTTCACAAGGGGAAAAGAAATTCAAATAAGTCTTTTGAATTGTGCACTGGTCAGCAAAGGCCACCCACAAAGTAAAGTTATAGACCATTTGTTTATTTACGCACATGTTGATGCAGTGTTGATTTAGTGTGGTCTGAGCTGATGGTGTTTTCTAGTTTAAAGAATGGAAATGGCTAAATGCTATAACGAGCAAACTGGGAGAAAGTGCGTTTTGTTAGTATCAGATCTGCCCATCAAATCACATTCTGTGTATAAGAGCCTTTACACAGTTCAGTGTGTCTGTTTAGTACAAGACATGCTGACCATTCTGAATCTCATTGTTCATGATAAGCTTGAATCATAAAGGGGTTCCACTCCGTGCATCCTTGGCCACATCTTTCATCTTCCTAGGTACATCTTTCAGTGCTTCACTCAAAGCACATGCACCTTTATTTGTAAATTCTACATCACATTCATTAGTGCTGTAATTGAAAGTTTGAATATAATAGCTTTATTCTAGCTGTGACCTATACCGTTCAATCTAGTGTAACACAAGTACACATTATTTTTCGCTGGTGGGGATGCAGAGTTTTTCCCCCAGGCAAGAAGCTAGGGCCATGAAGGACCCTGCCTTTAAAGCTTATCTGTTCGTCAATTTTTTCAGGTGATTTACCATGATTAATTTCTTTTTTTTCTTTCCAGAGCTGCTGTACTAAAACATCTAAATGTTTTTTATGGTTCCCCTTCACAAGATCGAATGGATGGAAGCTCAAAATTCATAATCTCGACACCAGAATCTCGAACTTCCATTCACTCAAAATTGTGCATGGGAGCCTTAGGTTTAAAAAAATAAAAAGTTAACTTACCTTATTGCAGGGGGCCAGGTCCCCCCTGTACCCTAGCAGTTTAAATGTGAATGTTCCGTGACCGCACTATAGCGGAGAAATGGAAAATCTTCCGTTTTGCACTTACACGTATAGCACGGAATGGGAGAGTTCCCTTTCCTTCACTATAGTGCGATCTCGGAGTAGGTATATTTAAATAGGGGGGTGTGGGGGGTGCACCCTGCAAAAAGATTTGAAAGGTGTAAATTGTCCCTTTCATATGTTTGAGTTTCTCTAAATTCGAGATTCTGGTTTCGAGTTTATGGAAATTCGATCATATGAAGGGGAACTCTATATATATATATATATATATATATATATATATATATATATATATATATATATATAGATATATAAATATATATATATATATATATATATATATATATATATATATATATATATTTAGGGCTCGCCACAGCGGAACTCCGGTCCGCTAATGATTGGTAGTGGATTTTTACGTACCGGGTTACCAGCCCTGACGCACAACCTTCAACGAAGGCACGCCCCATTTACGTATGCATAAAAAATCCACGAACGGAAAGCAATGAAAGAAAACCGTTTTTCTTTCATTGCTTTCCGTTCGTGGATTTTTTATTTGTGGTTTAGGTGCTATTTTGGTTATTTGGTCCATTTACGTATGCCTCCACACAGAAGACGCTCTAGCTGAGAATCGAATGGGACAACGTCTTGCTATGAGGCAACAATGCTATATATATATATATATATATATATATATATATATATATATATACACACACACACACACACTTCAGGTTATTTCACTGTGCCTTACAAGATGCATCTAATACTGCATTTCTTACAAAATGGTTGCTTTTTGTAAAACCATGATTTGTGATCAAGGCATGCACAGTGATAATTAGCAAGGGAGTGACAAGTGTTTTCAAATATGTTCTGTGGTGTCTTTCACAGCTAACTTGGTAAGATGTGTTAACAGCTTTGGATTTCCTACTGACCTGAATGAGATGAAACGTCCTGTTTCTGAAATCCATACTTGTGCTTTACTTGTGCACACAGTATGATTACACTCATGCTATAGAGAGTCATAAAAAGTGACTTTAGCATCAACACTATAACTAGCTAAAAAAAAACAGTAGTGAATTTTTACTTAATGCTATAGCATCAGACTAATAAGGAGCTAAGTAATGTAATCAGACCCAAGAGACACTGAGAACTTGTTTATACGCAGGCAATAACTGCACATGGGCACCAGCTGATTATAGTGATGTTGTGGCAACAAGAAAGCTTTGAGAAACCTTGAGCTTCATACTTCACAGTGATGTGTAACAAATGTGTTATCTAACTGGGAGCTTAGAGTTAAGGCTCAAAAATGCCTGCATTTCTTATCCATCCCATTTACATAACACTTTGTTTTGCAGTGCAATGTTAGTTTAGATAAGGGAAGTGCACTATATTTGCTGGAAAATAAATGCACAGTGACTGAGATGAGACGTTTAATGTAAACAGCTATACTCAAAGAAAAACACCCATTCCTTTCTGAAGGACGACTGAATGATAGGAAGGCCATCATGCTGAGTGTCTTGACAGAGCTAGCCCATGTCAAAACTATCACCTTGAAATTTTTAGTTTGTTTTTTTCTTAAATAAAGCTATAATAGTGCAATTTGTTAAGCTGGCACAGTGGTATACAGAGATGAAGCCTTGACTATGGCCCAGATGGCCTGGGATTGATTACCAACCAAAGCACCAGAGGAGTAAGCCAGGGAGGGTGGGAGTGAATGCACAGTGGCACTTTGCCCATCCTAGGTAAGGAAAGTGGCTTAGTCCTTTGCATTATTGTCACCCAGTAGTGGTCACTTGAAACATAATAGAATATTCAGCCAGGACATGCTATCGAACGACCAAGATGCATACTGTTCTTTACCCATATTTGGTGTGTGTGTGTGTGTGTGTGTGTGTGTGTGTGTGTGTGTGTGTGTGTGTGTGTGTGTGTGTGTGTGTGTGTGTGTGATGAAACAACATTACAGACTCCACATTGTCTACACACACATATACACCTCAAGCCACCAGCAGAGCAGTTAGGGACTAAGACCAGCATTATAACAGTCTACTCCACCAGATGTCTTTCACCCTACAAGTGGTCAAATGGCCATAGAACAGTGGAACAAACTGGGTGATTAGCCAGCAGGGGAACTGATGGTCAATAAAATCTCAGGCAGCAGAAAGACACAGAAAAAAAATACAGTGTCATTTGTGCCTTCTTAAGCAGTAATATGTGGGTTATATCCTGTTTAAAAATGGAAGAATATGGTTCAAAATGATTGCATGTCCCAATAAAGAAGGTTTGCACAAAAGCCTTGACAAAGTAGCATTGTATGTACACCAGTTTCTATATTACCTTTTTATTTTCAGAAATAAAATGGACTACTAGAGGCCATTCTGATCTGTGGCATGTTTAATGGCTACAATTTACTTCTGGTTATGTTGACACAGAATCAGAGTTATGGATTTTGCTACTCTAGTGAAGGACAGAAATCAGTGGCAGCATATTCTTATATAATTCTTCATTTGTTGCCCTCAAGCTCTTCAACGGCTATCCATTTTTCCCCTCAGCTGCTATATAGACCCAACAGTTAAATTTGAACACCTCCTCGCCCAGCTTGGCAGTAGCCCCAAAATACAAAGACACGAGTCCCAATATCAGTCCAAATACAGTAGAGTTTAATAATCCAAAATAGGCACATGTAAAATTCCAGTCAAGTGCTTAAAACACAACAATTTCAGGCATTATGTATTTTAAGTGTTTCTTATTGCTCAACAATTGAGTTTAATTTCCAATGTATTTTTAAAGTGTAATTTTATCTGTAGTTATGATATATTTAAACCATGTTGGATTTTAATGAATGCAAATGTATGCTAATAATTTTGATATGATTGGACTTTTAGAGTATTTAAACACTGTGTTATCATTGGATAATTAGTTCTGATGAAGTCCAGGGTTCCTGGACGAAAGCACTTGACTGGAATTTTATGTGTGCCTACTTTGGATTATTAAACTATACTGTATTTGGATTGATATTGGGACTCATGTCTTTGTATTTTGGGGCTACTGCCAAGCTGGGCAAGGAGGTGTTCATATTTAACTGTTGCATCTGGCCTTCTTTTACACCATTTTTGATTCAAGTGCTATATAGACCCATTCATACCAACAATCGCTCCTCATGTGAGGCAAGAGTCAAGTGCTGAGAGTAGTGCTGTGGCTGCAATATCTGCAAGATGTGCAAGAGTCAAGTGCTGAGAGTGGTGCCATGGTTGCAATATCGGCAAGGTGTGCAAGAGCCAAGTGCTGAGAGTAATGTCATGACTGCAATATCTGCAAGGTGTACAAGAGTCAAGTGCTAAGAGTGGTGCCGAGGCTGCAATATCTGCAAGGTGCGCTGAGAGTGGTGCCATGGCTGCAGTATCTACAAGGTGCACAAGAGTCAAGTGCTGAGAGTGGTGCCATGGTTGCAATATCGGCAAGGTGTGCAAGAGCCAAGTGCTGAGAGTAATGTCATGACTGCAATATCTGCAAGGTGTACAAGAGTCAAGTGCTAAGAGTGGTGCCGAGGCTGCAATATCTGCAGGGTGCGCTGAGAGTGGTGCCATGGCTGCAGTATCTGCAAGGTGCACAAGAGTCAAGTGCTGAGAGTGGTGCCATGGTTGCAATATCGGCAAGGTGTGCAAGAGCCAAGTGCTGAGAGTAATGTCATGACTGCAATATCTGCAAGGTGCACACGAGTCAAGTGCTGAGAGTGGTGCCATGGCTGCAATATCTGCAAGGTGTGCAACAGTCAAGTGCTGAGAGTGGTGCCACGGCTGCAACATCGGCAAAGTGCGCAAGAGTCAAGTGCTGAGAGTAGTGCCATGGCGGCAATATCTGCAAGGTACACAAGAGTCAAGTGCTGAGAGTGGTGCTGTGGCTGCAATATTTGCAAGGTGCGCTGAGAGTGGTGCCATGGCTGCAATGTCTGCAAGGTGCTTGCTCTTGCAGAGTGCATGTGTGCAGTCATACATGCTTGCCTGTGAATTCAAGAGCAGTTTCATACATCCTCCCATTGGACCAACTGGAACACCTTCCTGGAAGTGGACAACCTAATAAGTGCTACTCCTTTCCTGCCTCCCCATGGCAGCTTCTCTGGCAGCTGGGCTGATAGCTGAAACTGGGGTATCCCTGGCAAAAGTCAGAGATTCAACTCTCTCATAGCCAATGGAACTGGTGTGGCAACATTTTATTTTTTTATGTTTTTGGGTGCAGTATCTGGTGAGAGGTCTGTCTGACTCAGCTGTTCAGGTGACAGAACTTCCACTTTTTTCCTGAACAAAAACAATTTTACAATCTCCCGTGTACTAAAACTGATACCATGATTGCAGTAAACTCATTATGCACGTTAAACCCAAAGAGGATATATCTGATCAGTTCCAATAATTATAAAACAGTAAACATCCCTGGTAGTCTAGTCTTCTAACCCCTGTGTGCACATCTCAGTCATGTGAGTAAAGAACAGTATATCTGAAGTGTGGTACCCTCACACTGCTTCCCTGAGCATAGGAAATATGAAATAGCTTAATGCAGAGTTTCTGGTAGCAAACCTGCTGTAGGATTGTCTTCTCATGCTAGAAGTGTCCTTTATGAGACACCGTTATTTTAAAATCAGCTGAAGTTTTGACACTTGCTACCACTGCAGTCAGTCCATCAAAAGTCTCATCCAGCTCATTTATCAAATATTTCAGTTTTTATATAGGGAACTAGTCATCATAATAGTTAAGGTCTTTGACTCCCATGCACAAGGTAAAAGGTTCAATCCTGCCTTCCAGCCAATGCTTGTATGGAGTTTGCATGCTATCTCTGAGTCTCTGTGGAGGTTCCTCCCACCTCCCAAATAACATGTTGAATGTTTCCATCTCAAACTCACCCAAGAATGGAGCCATGAGGAGCAGCACAGACTCTACATGGTGTCTTACGGGGGAAGAATTGTATAGAGCAACTGCTTTGGGCATCTATTATGGTGCGCAGTTCCCTCAAGATAGGAGAACACAAATCACAGAATGCACGCTGTAGCAGGGCTAATTACTTAGTGTAAGAAATATGGCTGTAGGTGATACAGTCACATTGACTAATGTCGCCAAATGGGTATAGGTATTTGCCGGTGATAAGTAGATTGAGAACCCAGCCTACTCCAACCTATGCCAGGGACCATGATAATGGTGGGAGGGGTGTATGTGCCCCTAATGGCCAGTGTGTGTCAGCCATAAAGACCTTGGTCAATAAACTACTGGCCATCCAGTGTCCAGTTGCCCAGCTTGGGTTACCCGGAATAGCTCTGTTGAGCAAAAGCTGAATATAAAACCAATAAACCTGCTAAACATGAATGAAGAATTGCTACACTCAGTGTAGGTTCACTGACAGAAGAGAGCTTGGAAGTGGATGACGTGATGGTAAGGAGGAGGAGACAAGATGGAAGGGCAGTGCAGCAAAGCCACTTGGTGTGGGATCCATACTCCTTAGGAGGAGTACAAGCTAAAAATGGTGTGGGAATTGTGGTAAGAGATAGGCATCAGAAGGTAGTGAGTGATGCCATCAAAGCTGGTGACAGACTCACGACAATCAGACTCCAATGTAATGATATGGCAGTATTTATAATCTCTTCCTATACCCCAAAACAAGGTTGTGATAGTGGGGAAAAGAGTACATTCAGGGTGCAGTTGCAGGACCTACTGGATAAAGCAGGACAACACAAATTGGCGTTGATAATGGGTGACCTGAATGCACATATTAGGACAGACAGAATAGGATATGAGGGCTACCTGGTCCCACGTGGGTGGGACTACAGGAATAAAGAAGAAGAGGCAATTATAGACTTTTGTCTGGCAGATGGCTTGATGATGGTCAACACATGGTTCAGTAAGAGAGACATATACAATATCATATAAAAGAGTGGCCAACATGCAACTCAGGTAGACTTCCTCCGAGTAAGGAAAGGACAGTAGGGGTAGAATCAGCAGATGCAAAGTCATCCCTAGTGAAATGGTCAGCTCACAGCATAAATCACTGGTTACCACAATTCAATTAGCTGTAAGCAGTGGTCAGAGAAGTCTCTAAGGTCAACAGAGACCAGGCTGAAGGTGTGAAAGTCGACTGGAGAGAAAGCAGAACAGGTTGAGAAATTATTAAGGGCTCTAGCACCTCAAGAAGGAGAGGAAATAGGTGGAGTGGAAGAAGAATGTCTCTTCCTCAAAACAGTATGTGTGAGGACTACAGAACAGATATGCAACCAAGCCATTTATGGAAATAAGGTACATAAAGAAAGGTGATGCAATGCAGAAGTGCAAGAAGTTATCAAAAGAAAGAAGGAGGGGAAGAAAAGGTGGGAGCTCGAAAAGACAGACCAGGAAGGAAGACTGGTTAGCTAAGAAAGAGGCTAAGACAGGAGTTGAAATAGCAAAGAACAAGGCATCAGAGGCATTCTACCAGCTTTTGGAAAATGACTAAGTAGATAGCACAAAGAAACTATATCAGGTTGCAAGGCAAAGGGAAAACTAAAGAAGATTGTCAGACACCCTTCATAAGGGTTGCCATTAACAACCTGCTTGCCAGTCCACAGGACATCAAAGGCAGATGGAAGGAGTACTTCCAGCAGCTTCTGAATGAAGAAAACCCCACAGAACCTGTTCTGCCCCAGATGCAGCCTACACTGAGAGAAGAGGAGGAGCCCACAGTAGAAGTAAGAACAGCACTAAAGAAAATGAAGGCAGGAAAGCAGCCGGCTCAGATGAGGTCAGATACTGGGTAAGATAGGAGAGAAATGATACTGAGGGTACTCATAGCATTATGGAGAGAAAGGTGTATCCCAAATGCCTGGATAACAAGCATATCAGTGCCAGTGTTCAAGAACAAAAGGGACATTCATAACTGTGGCAGTACAGAGGTATCAAATTCCTGTCGCACTGCATGAAAGTTCTGGAGAGGGTGTTGATAAATTAATATGCAAAGTAGTAGAAAGTAAGATGGGAGATGAGCAGTTTGGATTTAGTTCAGAATGCAGCACAACTGACCTGACATTGAGACGCATGCTTCCTGAGAAGAAGCTAGAAACGAGGAAAAAGACTCCAACTGGGCTTTCCTAGACTTGGAGAAAGCATATCACAAGGTCCCAGAAGAGCTGATTTGGGCAGTCCTGAGGGGGTTCAAAGTCCCAGAAACTTTGGTAGAATTAGTGCAAGATATGACTCAAGTGCAAACAGAGTTTGGCATCACAGAGCAGTTAGTTCCCAATAGGAGTGGAAGTGTATCAGCGTTCAGCTCTGAGTTCACTGCTGCTCATCCTGGTGATGGACTACATTAGCAAACAGGTCAAAGGTGAAAAATCAACAAAGTTACTGTATGCAGATGATGTGGTATTACAAGCAGACTCTGAGCAAGAACTTCAGCAAAGGATAGGGGAGGTAGAATGCAAAACTGAAGCCAAAAGTGGAAGATCAGGAGAAGCCGAGAAATGAGATAGAAGGGAAAATAGTGGAACAGGTTAACAACTTCAAGTATCTGGGAGGGGTGGTTGAAGAAAATGGAGGTCTGAATGAGGAGATTAAAGCTAAAATCAGAGGGGCTGCAGCTAACTGGCACAGAGTATCAGGAGTAGCGTATGACAGAGAAATGCCAAAGAAGCTGAAAAGTAAGGTGTACAAAACAGTGCTATGACCAGTACTACTGTATGGTACAGAAACCTGGGCAGTAAAGGCAGAGCAGTTGAGGAAGCTAGAGGTGATGGAGATGAAGTGCCTGAGAAGGGTCGTAGGATGCACACTGTGGGACAGACGAAGAAATGAGGATTAAGAGCAGAAGCCAAAGTAGCTCCAGTTTCAGAAAAGGTCAGAGAACAGATTACAGTGGTTTGGGCGCATTTGCAGAAAAGTCAGTCTGGTGAAAAAGATTTGGGACACTCATAAAGAAGGCAAGAGGAAACTTGGGAGTCCAGCAAAGATGTGGCTGTATTGTGTAAGAGATGACCTGACACAGTCAGGAGTGAGTGTTGAAGAAGGTAGGAGAGTGGTATTGAATAGAAAGAGAGAGATAGGGAGCCAGTTGACATGACATCGCAACCACATGCAGAAAATGGGAAATAAGGGGTTGATGATGATTCAGTTTTTATACAGCTCTGGAAATGGAATAATGATTCAGTTTTTATACAGCTCTAGAAATGGAATAATGATTCAGTTTTATATAGCTCTGGAAATGGAATAATGATTCAGTTTTATATAGCTCTGCAAATGGAATAATGATTCAGTTTTATATAGCTCTGGAAATGGAATAATGATTCAGTTTTATATAGCTCTAGAAATGGAATGATTATTCAGTTTTATATAGCTCTGGAAATGGAATAATGATTCAGTTTTATATAGCTCTAGAAATGGAATGATTATTCAGTTTTATATAGCTCTGGAAATGGAAGCATTAGAAGTGTCTGCTCAAAAGCTTGTCTTTGAAGTAACTGTGATACAGTATTATATGTCATACAGGATTAAAGCAAAAATAACATCCAATGAAGCAGTTTTTACTTCCTACACTCACACGTGTGTGCATGAACAAATCACACACACACACTCGCGCACTCACACTCTCTTAGTTCTTTTGTGCAGGTATACTTACCTTCTGCACTTATTGCCTTAATAATTTTCTCTTAAATTCCTGCATTATAAGTAGGTGAGAATTATATATAACAGTTCTTATGATCTGTCATGAACAGGTGTTATTATTCGTAACTTAAAACTCCAGTGTCAATGTAGCTTGGAGAAAGAAGGTACCCCTCTCTCCACTGTGACCCAGAGTTTCATCAAATTTTTCAGAGAAATGACACATATGATGAAATTTATTTTAATTAAATGAAGGACTCTGTATGTGTTTAATATTAATCAGAAGGAGATAAGGTTCTTTCTTTTGATGTAAAAAAAAAAAAAAAAAAAAGATTTCTGGATTTGGATACACAGAGGAAATATAATCAGAAACTATTTGAGAGGGGACCCAGCTCCATGACATAGAGGGGAGGAGTCCTGACCATAGAGGGAAGGAGTCCTGACCATAGAGGGGAAGGAGTCCTGACCACAGATGGAAGGAGTCCTGACCACAGAGGGAAGGAGTCCTGACCATAGATGGAAGGAGTCCTGACCATAGAGGGAAGGAGTCCTGACCATAGATGGAAGGAGTCCTGACCATAGAGGAAAGGAGTCCTGACCATAGATGGAAGGAGTCCTGACCATAGATGGAAGGAGTCCTGACCATAGAGGGAAGGAGTCCTAGTCATGACTATCCAGGGTTCACTTAATAGCCACAGTGCTGGTGGAGCCAGATGGAAATGAAAGCTGAGTAAAAAAGTGGAGCCCACTTCTCTGTCTTTGGGGGGATGGAGGGACATGCAATGCTCTGGCTGTACATACACAGGAATGATCATCTTTGGTGGAGACCAGGGAGGACTACTTGAAGTACATTACAGCAGGAGTGGGGGTGCTTACTGAGAACAGCCTTCCAGAAGTAGAAGTCCACCCAGCAAAATCAATCCATCAGTCAGCCGCCTGCAGGTAGTCTTACCCACCTGTACATATGGCTGTAGGGTAAAATAAAATAAAAAACTTGAACTGCACCTGATGACCTGAATGATGTCTCCTTCTGGCTAACCTTGGCTAACCCTTGCCACAGTGATGGGAGATGAATGGGCCGACTGGGGAAAAAGGACTGGATGATCAGTAGGCAATGTGAACAAAAAAAGAAGCTATTTGAGATGGTGATGGTGAAGGCTGACAGAATTAGTGAGTGTGTTATGAAGGGTTGTGACTTTGATGATAGATAAAGTCGTTATGCAACTGTACAAAATATTGGTTAGGCCCCTTATTAACTGTTGTGTACATTACTAGAAGCTGTTAGAGAGAGGGACTTTAAACTGGTAGAAGGGTACCAAAGCAAGATCATGAAGGTGATAAATGGCTCAGAGTATAAGACGTACAAGGAAAAGATGGGAGGAGTACAGTGGGACTATATTCACATGAAATGAAAAGGGGAAGCATGGTCATGGCATGGGGTATGTGGTAGAACATTGCTGAATAACAAACACTGGGTTAAAGTAAATTTATGATCTACAAATTGAGGGTACAGAGTTTAGAAATTATATCAGAAAATTTCCTTTCTTTCTTACTGACAAGGCTTTGGACCAGTGGAATCAGCTGCCAGAGAGGGGATATCTCTTAATTGTCCAGACTTTCGACTCATATTTTTTGGTCTGTTCATCATAACATTTGTGGTTTTCTGGCAAATCACTGGCATGATCTGAGTACTATAGTTACTATATAATGACATACATTTGAGTTTCAGACTTCAAATCCTTCAGAAAATGTATATTGAAACAAACTCTGTTTCTCTAGCAACTTCCAAAGTTTATAAGAGCAATATTTAAAATGTATCCCTATTTCTGAACCTTTGTCCCTTCATTTTGTTGGGCTTTGTCCAGATATCTTGCACTAACAGGTTGAGTGGTATGAGAGAGGGTGATAGTAGGGTAGGTTGTAAGATTACTAAAGCTTTTAAGCAAAGATAAGACATGTGAGCTGAGAAACAGGTGTGTAGAGAGTGGTACATGGTGGGTTGTGGGGAAGGGACAGTTACAGTGCGTTAACTACACTATTTGGGCAGAATTGATGGACATGTCTGACTTCCCCTGAAAGCAATGCACAAGTATATATGCTGGTGGTTAGGAAGTAAAGGCAGGCGCACTGAGAATAAATGCCAGACACTGGTTGAATAAGTTTTATATTACTTTACTAAACTCAGAATAAAAGGCCAGATTAGCAGAATATTAAAAATATGCACTGATAGAGATGATGCTTTGTGCTTGATTGAACAACAAAAATGTCTTTTTATAGATAGAGGTTATCCAAATGAACTCATTAATGAAGTGGTTGAATCTGTATTAGAGAATCCAGCCCCATTGAATGGAAAAGGGAGAGCTAAATATGGATTAGAGAATAGAAATAATATTAAATATGATATCAAATATACTAATGACATTGGGCACTTGACCAAAATCATAAAAGCAAACTGGAAGATATTATTATCTGAGCCATCCCTTGCAAGATTTCTAGGTAACAAACCTAGCTTTAGGTTTAACAACTGTATGAATCTTAAAAGATTATTATGCAAGGAGAAATCTGAGATGAGGCCCATTGACATCCGAGCCCAGCTAAGAACAGGCACTTATGCCTGTGGCCATTGTTCTATGTGTAAATTTGTAAGCAGGACACAAGACATTAGGATTACAGGCATTAATATAAAGTTTGAAGCCACTTTCTATGCTACCTGCAATACGCAGAATGTTATCTATCTTGCGAGATGTAACCAATGTGATAGCTATTACGTAGGTATGACGTCACGTAGACTGAGGGACCGGGTCTACAATCACACCTACGACATTAGAAAGAGAAATCTTACTAGTGCTTTAGCTATACACTGTGCTGAAAGACCTACACACAGTTTTAGCTTCCAAGTACTACAGGTTATAAATTCGAACAGAAGAGAGGGTGACCACCTAGGCACCATAGAAATGTTTGAACTTAGGTGGATTTTAAGGCTCAAGGCACACATACCTCCAGGACTTAACACCGTTGTCAATATCGCCCTGTCTTAACAGGACTGATGTAAGACAGTCTCTTATCTACTACTCACCTTTCCCTACATTATTGAACTTACATTACACTCATACCCTTCAGTAGGCTTTTGGCCTATAACAGAATATTGACGAGGGGAGCCTTCACATTAACTTATATTTTCTTACCAGCACATTGGTTTTTTGACATGGTTATGCCATTTAGGCATCAATCAGTTCGTCAAGAACTTAGTCACAATATTTGGATTTCAGGATAGGAGTAACTTAGTTACTTTTGTCCCATTATTGATAAGAAACAACTCATTACCAATGAAAATGTCCCAAAATTGCTCATTCATTTTCTTTCCTTTTATGTCAACGACATAACATCATTGCACCCATCATATATCTGGCAAATTATATCTGTGGGTGAACTCTTGATAGCCGGCATCATGAGGTTTTAAACGTTGATTGTATATTTAGATAGTAACGCTTGTTGGGATTTATTTAATACCATTAGGGCTTCTTGATGGCTGGGTCTTCAAATAAATATTGTCATCATAATTTTGTATTATGAGCGTTTAGGATTAGAGTAATCTAGTTACTTTTGTCCTATTATTGAAAAGAAAAGAAACATATCACTAATGACAATGACTTAAAAAACGCTCATTTATTTTCTTTATATCAACGACACAACATCATTGCATTTATTATAAATCTGGCAAATTATGTCCGTGGGTGAATTATTGACCTCCGGCATCATGAGGTTTTAAAGTGTGGATAGTACATTTAGACAGCAACACATGGTGGAATTTATTGTATACTATCAGGGATTTTTCTGAAGGTTGTGCTTTTAATAAATATTGTCAACTATATTTTGCATTATGAGCGCTTGGCGTCACAGATGGAGGTTATGGGTTTTGCCTTTGTTCTCGTTCTGTTTTAAACTGATATATATGCTAACCATGATAATTTCCTTATCATCTATAACATATGACATAGCCCTACGGCTTGTGAAATGCAACAAGGATAAGAATAACTAAAAAGGTGTAAGACAAAAAACATCATGACTTATCTCTTGTACGCTGACGCTGTTTATGTATATTCGTTTGTTTTCAAGACTGTTTGCTAGTCATGCATTCAGAATGGCAATAATTATAAATAAGTGGAAAGATTACATCTTACATTTATTTAACCAATGATGGCAAGCTCATATATAGCTTGAATTACTTAAATGTTTTAATAGCATGATATTTTATATATCTAGATCATAGTGTGTGCATATAGTTTCGCGCACCATATACTTGATACAACTTTGCACTATATGTCTGACTTAGACATAAAAATGGAGGAATGAATTTCTTAGAAGCTTTTCAGAAGCTTCATTTTATTTTATTTTGATCATTGGTTAAAATACACAATATGACGTTTCAATTATTTCTTACTGCAGTGTCTTTATACTATGCATAAGAATACTTGATGTATTGTTGCATTTGTTTTAAGACTTTAAGTCTATTGCCTGAAGCATGTTGTCAAAAACTTGCTTAAGGAAGTGACGTAAGATGAAAGGTGTTTTAATCACATTGATTATGTTTTAACTAACTGATTAATTGGCAATTACCCTGTTTAATTGAATGACTGTTTTAATATATAAATGGGCGTTTTTTATGTTTAAACTATAACCTGATGAAGCGCATTTGTATGCGTGAAAGCGCTTGTTTGTTCTCAAAATAAACTGGATTTTTTACTTTATCGTGGTGGTTCCAAGCAGTTTTCTTACTTATCCTGTTTTCTTCATTGATGCACGGAACCTTTGGATGATCGGCTTCGTTTTCCTGCTGTTGTTTTTCTTCTTATTATACTTAGCCGTTCCTCACACGATGGATGTGCCGAATATTGAATTGGATTACAATCCAACAGGTGCCTCACGAACCGATGGTTGGAATTGTTTGTTCTATCAGAAGGAAAATCCGCTTTTGTGTTTGGATACCAGTCATGATGTCTCGGACAGTGATTCAACCAACAACGGGAATCTACATGACTTTTTTGGGTACTTGAGATCCTTGGAAAATGATTTATATCGCCTGCACAGGCTTGTCTGGCAAAGAAGGCATCTCCAAGCGTGCCTTCACTTTAAAGTCATTCCCCGAGGCATGCGTGTTCTATGCATGCCAAGTTACGGGGACAGTCATCCTGAACTGCTTCGTAAATGGCAGCAGTTGAACATTGACTTTGGCAATCAATACATACAACTTCTACTGGAACACTTTACACCTATCGAAACGGAGCTTTTGGCTAAGGTAGAGGAACAATATGATTATTTAACAACTAATTTTCATACAGAGTTTTGTACCTCTAAAATACAGTCTATAAATAGACAATTAGCACTATATAGCAGTAAACTTGAACAAGTAAAAATTAAGAAGCTCAAGCGTGATTGCGAAGATTTTCAATTGGGCCGCATTTTTGTGTGGCCCAGGGTTAACACACAGACGAATACTCATAATACACAGTCACCAGCAACTATGAATACAGCCGTTGAGGGATCAGCTACTGCTTTGACTGAGTCCTTGGGCACTAGGCTAGTTCCTGTATCCCAAATAGATGATCCCAACCCTCGTGAACCTACTATATCCAACACACTGGGTAAATCCCTACCTTGAAACCAGCAAGGTTTGAATAGTACTGTAAATTCAGGTGCGAAACCTAAAGCAACCAGCAAGAATTCCACTTTTACTGCACCTTTGCCTTTAAACTTTCCTCTCCCCTACAAAGACGCTGCACGCACGCGCTCAGGGAGCAGGGGAAGAGGAAAAAGAAAACTATCGGGAGAGACACCGGAACGGAGAAGAAGGATGAGGAATTAAACTCCCTGTCTTTCAATTTGGCGACCAGGATTTTTTCAACAGAAGAGCAAGCTTTACTAAATAGGGGGTTATCTTTTATACCCTCTAAACATAGCGCATTATCAGATACTCTTATAGGATTGCGCCTTTTTGTTAGAAAATTGTCTCTTAAAGTGTTTTATAATGATGGACCATCTGATAATCACGCATCCATTTGTGATGCTGTAATTTATAAAAGAAGAAGTACTTTTACACCTCCGTTGACTCCTACCATGGAGTGCTTTATGCGAACTTGTGAAAATGACTTTTACATTTATTATGAGCATAACAAACATAGTAACATCTTTGTAAACTTGAATCATGCACTTAGAAATTCGCTAGATGTTCTTACTAATGATATAGATACAGTGTTTAAACCAGCGGACAAGGGAGGGGGTGTTGTTGCTCTGGATAAATGTTTTTATAACCAATTGATGAATAATATGCTTAGTGAGGACAATGCCTACAAGGTCATTGACAAATCACAAGTTATGTCTATAATAAATTATGTACATGACACATTATACGACATGTTGATGACCAGATCGATAGACAAGACCCTGTATGATTTTTTGAAGATAGAATCACCTCTCATCCCGGTTATAAAGGGTCTGCCCAAACTACATAAAGATGAATATCCCCCTCCGTTACGACCCATAGTATCAGGTGATCATTGGGTGACCGAAAATGCTTCTCTATACATACAATCTAAGCTTGGCCCAATGACGAAGGAGATACCTACCATCCTGAAAAACTCATATGAGCTATTAGAAGACCTTAAACAAGACTTAGTAACCAATAAATTAAATATGAACACTTTACTTGTCACTTTGGACATAAAGAGTCTTTTCACAAGTATTCCCAATGATTATGGGCTTGATGCCATTAGGCTCCACTTAGTTGAACATGGAACCTTAGACAGCAATGAGATAATGAATATCTGCTGCCTTTTGGATTTGGTTCTAAACAACAACATTTTCTTGTTTAATGATAAGGCATATGCACAAACGTGGGGAGTAGCCATGGGCACTCCCTGCGCTAATGCATATGCCAACCTAGTCATTTATAAGTGGGAAAAAGAGAACATTTTTGATGACCCCAGATTCAACAATGTAGTCATCTACAGACGTTTTGTAGATGACGTCCTTATACTATGGAATGGAGGTGTAGATGAGCTTGAAGATTTTGTTAGTTATATGAATGGAACCACTTCTTTTCTTACCTTCACTCATGAATATTCTACAGTAAGAGCAGACTTTCTAGACATTACTATAACGAAGGGTAGCAACAATAACTTGGTTACTACCCTGTATAGAAAATCTTGTTGGAGGAATAGCATCCTCCATTATGATAGTTTGCACCCACGATACATATTTCGTAACATCATAAAAGGCCAGATTAGCAGAATATTAAAAATATGCACTGATAGAGATGATGCTTTGTGCTTGATTGAACAACAAAAATGTCTTTTTATAGATAGAGGTTATCCAAATGAACTCATTAATGAAGTGGTTGAATCTGTATTAGAGAATCCAGCCCCATTGAATGGAAAAGGGAGAGCTAAATATGGATTAGAGAATAGAAATAATATTAAATATGATATCAAATATACTAATGACATTGGGCACTTGACCAAAATCATAAAAGCAAACTGGAAGATATTATTATCTGAGCCATCCCTTGCAAGATTTCTAGGTAACAAACCTAGCTTTAGGTTTAACAACTGTATGAATCTTAAAAGATTATTATGCAAGGAGAAATCTGAGATGAGGCCCGTTGACATCCGAGCCCAGCTAAGAACAGGCACTTATGCCTGTGGCCATTGTTCTATGTGTAAATTTGTAAGCAGGACACAAGACATTAGGATTACAGGCATTAATATAAAGTTTGAAGCCACTTTCTATGCTACCTGCAATACGCAGAATGTTATCTATCTTGCGAGATGTAACCAATGTGATAGCTATTACGTAGGTATGACGTCACGTAGACTGAGGGACCGGGTCTACAATCACACCTACGACATTAGAAAGAGAAATCTTACTAGTGCTTTAGCTATACACTGTGCTGAAAGACCTACACACAGTTTTAGCTTCCAAGTACTACAGGTTATAAATTCGAACAGAAGAGAGGGTGACCACCTAGGCACCATAGAAATGTTTGAACTTAGGTGGATTTTAAGGCTCAAGGCACACATACCTCCAGGACTTAACACCGTTGTCAATATACGCCCTGTCTTAACAGGACTGATGTAAGACAGTCTCTTATCTACTACTCACCTTTCCCTACATTATTGAACTTACATTACACTCATACCCTTCAGTAGGCTTTTGGCCTATAACAGAATATTGACGAGGGGAGCCTTCACATTAACTTATATTTTCTTACCAGCACATTGGTTTTTTGACATGGTTATGCCATTTAGGCATCAATCAGTTCGTCAAGAACTTAGTCACAATATTTGGATTTCAGGATAGGAGTAACTTAGTTACTTTTGTCCCATTATTGATAAGAAACAACTCATTACCAATGAAAATGTCCCAAAATTGCTCATTCATTTTCTTTCCTTTTATGTCAACGACATAACATCATTGCACCCATCATATATCTGGCAAATTATATCTGTGGGTGAACTCTTGATCGCCGGCATCATGAGGTTTTAAACGTTGATTGTATATTTAGATAGTAACGCTTGTTGGGATTTATTTAATACCATTAGGGCTTCTTGATGGCTGGGTCTTCAAATAAATATTGTCATCATAATTTTGTATTATGAGCGTTTAGGATTAGAGTAATCTAGTTACTTTTGTCCTATTATTGAAAAGAAAAGAAACATATCACTAATGACAATGACTTAAAAAACGCTCATTTATTTTCTTTATATCAACGACACAACATCATTGCATTTATTATAAATCTGGCAAATTATGTCCGTGGGTGAATTATTGACCTCCGGCATCATGAGGTTTTAAAGTGTGGATAGTACATTTAGACAGCAACACATGGTGGAATTTATTGTATACTATCAGGGATTTTTCTGAAGGTTGTGCTTTTTAATAAATATTGTCAACTATATTTTGCATTATGAGCGCTTGGCGTCACAGATGGAGGTTATGGGTTTTGCCTTTGTTCTCGTTCTGTTTTAAACTGATATATATGCTAACCATGATAATTTCCTTATCATCTATAACATATGACATAGCCCTACGGCTTGTGAAATGCAACAAGGATAAGAATAACTAAAAAGGTGTAAGACAAAAAACATCATGACTTATCTCTTGTACGCTGACGCTGTTTATGTATATTCGTTTGTTTTCAAGACTGTTTGCTAGTCATGCATTCAGAATGGCAATAATTATAAATAAGTGGAAAGATTACATCTTACATTTATTTAACCAATGATGGCAAGCTCATATATAGCTTGAATTACTTAAATGTTTTAATAGCATGATATTTTATATATCTAGATCATAGTGTGTGCATATAGTTTCGCGCACCATATACTTGATACAACTTTGCGCACTATATGTCTGACTTAGACATAAAAATGGAGGAATGAATTTCTTAGAAGCTTTTCAGAAGCTTCATTTTATTTTATTTTGATCATTGGTTAAAATACACAATATGACGTTTCAATTATTTCTTACTGCAGTGTCTTTATACTATGCATAAGAATACTTGATGTATTGTTGCATTTGTTTTAAGACTTTAAGTCTATTGCCTGAAGCATGTTGTCAAAAACTTGCTTAAGGAAGTGACGTAAGATGAAAGGTGTTTTAATCACATTGATTATGTTTTAACTAACTGATTAATTGGCAATTACCCTGTTTAATTGAATGACTGTTTTAATATATAAATGGGCGTTTTTTATGTTTAAACTATAACCTGATGAAGCGCATTTGTATGCGTGAAAGCGCTTGTTTGTTCTCAAAATAAACTGGATTTTTTACTTTATCGTGGTGGTTCCAAGCAGTTTTCTTACTTATACTAAACTCAGAATGCTTTGGCAAAGAATAAGAAAGAAGGAATACTGAAACTTGAAGGTTTCTGTTTTCTAACAGTAAGGTCAAGAGACCATGCAAGATCCCACCCACATTTGCTGTGGGTGTGCAACCTCAGAGTTAGAATATTTAAGAAGAGGGATGTGGAGCAATATTACTGTTGTGCTGGTTATAATAAAGCAGACTTTTAGGTTATAGTGCTTGTTATTCTGTGATTCATTTAGCATGACCTTGGCCTTATAGAACAGTTTCAGAGGTCAGATGACATTCTGAAAGACAAGTTCTGATTTAGCCCTACTCCTTCATTCTGTGAAGAAAACTTCTGGTTTTATAATGCATAGATATAAAACGTCTGGAAGCAGAACATGATCTAAACCTACTGTATCAAGTGAAAAGTAGAACACTGACCATTGTTAGCTGTCCCCACCATCAGCTCAGGATGATGCATGCCAAAGGTCATAGATCAGCCATGGACAGCTGGTGCTCTGTATCAGAGAATGTGCACACTTCATACCATCCAAGAAGAGCTGGCAACCCTGACTCAGTGTCAACTAAGTCTACTCTGGGGAGATCTTCTGTGTCTGCAGTCTGCATTCACTGCCAGCTTTATCTCAAGCTAGGCTGATCTGTCTCTTGGTTGGCACTCTTCTGGCTAGCCCCTCAAGTCTCTCCTGATCTTAAAGTAAACTCAAGGCTATGAAAACATTTTCCTTATTAGGATGAATGCTGGACACATTCTCTCCCATTTGTGAGCTGGCTAAGCCAAGTGTTTTCTAAAAAATCTTTTTGTTAGACATTTGACACTTGAAACTTTGAATTATTCAGTTTCATAATTCTTTTCACATTTGTAGGCCTCTCTCATCAAAATCCACTGAGCAGTCAACTTGAGTAATAGCTGGAGATCCTGTTACTGTCCCTTCCCATCTTGCTGCTTGTTAACATGTGATTACTCACTTGTAGTAGTGCTGGGAGCTTGATGGGAGGTAGAATTTAGTAGAAGAACATGACAAGTAATCAGCGAGTAGTTTAGCATAGCAAGATTCACCAAATCTTTTTTGGCAGCTCATCTGTTTGCCAAACCCCACCCTGGCCTCCATGGAGTGAATGTGGAAGGGGTCAAAAGCCCCTCGCTCTCTCCCTCCCACTCAAAGAGCTTTTATCCAAACATGGTCTAGCTAAACAAATGGAATAAATCATGTTTCATTGAAGTGTGTATCTTCTGTAGGGACCCAACGACTAGTCCTAGTAATTGTCTAACTCAAAAAAAATAGTTTATCCTTGTTATGTGGTATGCCTTTTAATTAATTAATTATGTCTGTTGCGACAAGCAGATTCATGTCATTTGACTGAATGTCCTAAATGTTGAGTGTCTTAACACTGACATTCAGAATATTGAATCAAAAAACAGAAAACAATAAAAACTTTTTTTTGAAGAGGGGAAAGCCCCCATGCACACTCCTGATAATTATATACACCATAGCCCTCAACCTTCCATGTCCAAAATGAGGAACACTAGCCCTCATAATGTGGAACAAATGGGCAAAATGTGGAACACATACTAATGGCTTACTAACAACTTTAACTAGGAAAGTCATAGAATGGTTAAAATATGCTGGCTTTACTTATAAAGAAGATATTTTAATGAATTAATATGATTAATTTCTATTTACAATGGATTTCATTTAAAAAATTCCTAACACTGACTGTGACAGAGTCTTTCAATGTGGAACTTTGAGGAACATGAACTTTTTAAGATCCCCAAATGAGGTACGTTCCTCGTAATGAGGTACACTTGAGAGGTATTTACACTACAGTCAGGGAAAGGGCTAGTTCCCAGATCCCGGCTACCTCGATTGCACACTGCACGTTTCCCTTTATTCCTATATGTTGACATTTCTAACACTGATGTTTAGTTTTGACTTTTCTGCTCTCAACATTTACATCAGTTGAGCAATTGTCATGAACTGGCGACAAACATGTAGCAGTACACAGGTACTTTAAATGATTCTGATACTATATATAACGCATTTTATATGCATCAGAGTCCCTGTTGCTGCAGAGTATTTTTTTTTTTGCCTCATAAAATGACACAGGTTTCCTACAGCCTGATAGCACAGATAATGCTAAGGATTACACAGCATCTGTGCAAACTCCCATACTGGTAAAAAGCCTTTTTTATATGAAATCTCAAACACTGTACTTTATGCTCTCATTTAACATTAAGTTAATCATGAAGTTTATTATAAAGACCTTTTTTTCTACAGGAATTGCAACTGACTGGTATTGGCTACTAAGCAAATGTCAGTCAGCACTTTGAAGCATTGGAATGCCGCCATGGCCATGAGGGCTTGCACTTTCACCATAGTCGTGGCTATAAAAGAGAGAATGTAATTCACTCAAACATTTTCTCTTTGCCAGAAGACAGTAGTTGTTCTACTGTGCTTTGTCAGCTCATCTAACTCATCAGCAATTCTCCGGCCTTTGGAATCAGTACTTTACCTCAGTTAAATCTTGAAGAAGTAAACAAAAAGACAGAATGATAAATAGACAGAGAGACATATGCATATAAATAAAATATCAATCACACTGGCCCTATGCAATAGCTTTACCTATGAGCAGCAGTCTACTGAGTTTTTTTTTTTTAATTTATTTTATTTAACATTTGTTAACTGGGAAAGTCTGACTTGGAACAAAGCCAATTTTCAGCGGAGGCCCAGGGAGAAACACTCCATATGCATGTCTTTGAAATGTGGGAGGAAACCGGAGCACCCAGAGAAAATCCACACAAAAGTTGGGAGGACATGCAGGCTCCACACAGAAGGCACTCCAGCCGAGAATCGAACTGGAGAACCACTTGCTGTGAGGTAACAATGCTACCGCTGCACCACTGCACCATCCTTTTATACTATGTAATATATAATAATATATAAAAAATAATAAAAAAGTATAAAATAATATAAATACAAATAAAAATAATAAAAAGTTATTTATACTATGTAATATAAGCAGTTTAATATGAATTGCCTAACTGTATATTAATTTAAACTAATCAGATAATTTACTGCTCTGTGCTGGAAAGAGGCCATGGCATCTTCCCCAAGAAGTAATGCTTAAACTCAAAGGACCACATACCTAACTGGCTGCTGTCCATTCATCTGACCATTAGATTATACTTTCTAAACCTACCTACCACAATTTCTACCAACTTCACTTTACTCAAGTATTATACTACCCATGTCAACATATCACTTGTAACACCCAGTCCCTACTCTCAACTTCCATCTACTATTTAGCATCATTCCCAACACCTCTCTCCCTCTCATACTGCTATATACTACTTCTACTCAGCCCTCTCCCTGACAGTAACACTAAGCAAATCATTAGCAAAGCTTCCTCCTCCATTAATCCTATCAGTCTCCCCCATATAATATAAACAGACTAACATTTATTATCGCTCATCTCTTCCTGTCTAATATCTTACAGCCTTCCCCTCAGCTCACTACACTGCACAAACGTCTCTACCCTTATCAGTCTCTCTCTCTCTCTCTGTCTTTCCACATGCATGCACAATAAATGACTCTCTAACTTTTTCTTTACTAACCTCCCTACACAATACATCGCTGTCTAAACTTCTGTTTACTACACTTCCTTTCTTTCATCTCTTCCCTCCCATAATAATTTCCCTCTCTGTATAATTCCCTTATACCTCCACACCCACCCTATTTCCTTATCTCTGTCGATCCACTCAAACATTACTTCCTCATTTTCTTCATATCAGCTCACCTAGTCATGCTCCTTTACCACTAAATTATAATTCCAACTGTAGTGCAAGTAACACACCTAACCTCCTGTCATCTACAACCCCACAAAAATTTACTATCCCCCCCCTACACATTTTTTTATAAGCTCAAAACTCTGGCTTCATTGTAACTCCAGACCTATTCCCCTCAACTTTCATTCATTTATTCACAAAGAGCCATCCAGTACCCAATCCCATACTCCTAAAACTAGGACTTAGAATCAAATCCAAATGTAAACACCCCTCCTCTCCATCCTACACTCAGTCCAGGCTATCAAAGTATGTGGGGATGTCCACCCAAGCCATGTTCCTCCTCACAACACACCAACCACCACGGATTTCTAGCTCATAATCTTGCCCCCTCAGCCTAGTAAACCATCCAGCCTATACAGTTTTAATATAAATTCAAGGAGCATCAGAAATAAACTAGCAAACTTCCATGTCTGGATCGCACACTACTCACCAGATGTCACTGAATCTTGACTAAAGCAAGATGCAAAAGTCAAGGAAATTCTACCTCCATGATACAATATTCTAAGACTAGACAGAACCTAAAAAGGCTGGTAGATATTAGTATACGTTACATCAATTCTCTTAAGTTAAATTTTCATCCATCACCTCCCACAAATAATATTTATTTGTTTATTCATTTATTGATTGATTGATTGACTCCTTGTGTTTACCAGGAAAGTCCAAACAAGTACATGACCCATTTTTAGCAGAAGCTTGGTGAGAAAAGCTTTGCAAAAATGGTTAAAAATACAAATTAAGTGCAGCATATTACACTATTAGAGAGAATTAGATGTTTTACAATTGCTCATTTGACAGGATTTACATATAGTACTTATTTGTACGTCATCACTTCGTCGTCTTATAATGCTTGATAAGAAATAGATTACATACAATATTTGCAGTGAGGAGGAATAATTTAGAGAAACTGTAAGGGGTCAGGTAGTACAGAAGTGCAATATGCAGTGGTATATAAGCAGCAGATGAAGATGTTAAAGAGACGTCAAAAGCCAAATTAGGTTAGGAATGGGATTTTGGTGACAGAAGATTGCAGTAGTGTTGGTTGGTATAGAAGGAAAACTGTTTAGTTGAAAAACTGAGATAATTAGGATAGAGTAGTTGCAGCAGAGAGAAAACTGGTTGGGTGACAAGGCAGGAGAAAAAACAAAGGGGGAGGGAGCTGTGAAGACAGAAAGAAAAAAAGAGAAGAGAAAAATAGATTATATGAAAGGAAAAGAAAGTAAATGGAGCAACAATAAGTAAAATGGATAGAAGAAAGTAATTAGCATCAATTAATGGAATAAAGAGTTTAGAATCAAGATGTGACAATCTTGGTGACGCTGTGAGTTGAAGTAATTTTGCAGGTTAATGCTAAGCTGAAGCAGAGCATTGACAGAGGCATGAGTTTCTTCGATGCAACTTTAATTGTACTTTGAAGGATTTGAGAGAGTGTACTTGTTTGAGTAGGAGTGGAATACTGTTCCAGATTCTACAGGGGTAGTGTGAATATAGAGAGAGCTACCTCCAGAGCTGTATGATTTAGATATTTGTAATACAAGTTGGTCTGTGGAGCATAATACCCTTTGTGGTCTGCAAGGCTGAACTGTATTGACAAGGTCAGTACTATGGGTTGTGAGCAGTTGCAAACATGTAAGATAGTGCGACAGTTCTTGCTAGTTCAACTGTCTAAGGGCCATACCGGGATGGGTTCTATGAGGGAGGTTTGCAACAAACTTAACCAGCTTGTTCTAGCATTATTCCAGCTTGTGCAGCTGTGTACCTTGTAGGCTGGTAAATAGTGATCAGAGTGCAGGCATGTTGACAGAAGAAAGTAGACGTAGTAAGCTATTTTGCAGAATCTGACAGAAGAGGTTTGATTCTATACAGAGACCCAAGATTTTGATGTTTTTCATAACTAAAGCTGAAATTGTCATGCCTTTCTGAAGTTAAACAAGTCTGTATGCATAACAGGAGTGTACATTCCTCCAGGAAACAATACAAATACAGCAGAAGAATTATTTTCCTGGCCATGCTCCAAAATTCAACAGAAATGTATTGTAACAGGCAGTCTAAATATTGATTGGCAGGTTATAAACAATGATACAATAAACTTGTATGGGCTAACCCAGATTATCACAGCCCCAACTAGGAGCAATAAATAGCCAGACAGGAAATCCACCTTAGATTGGATCCATACTAACTCCCCAAACACAATCATCTCCTTTACTGCTCTATTTAACACCCTAAATGACTGCCTACCTACCTTCACCACCATAATATCCATAAACTCCACTGCTACAACCACATTCACAATCTATCCTCCTTCAAAAACATGCCTTTATCTCTAACTTAAATTTAATCAAATGAAGCCAGCGACTGCCCCTTCAGTTAGATGTTGCTGGCTCCCTATTTAACATGACCTTGAAAAATTATATACTGCCTTCTGTTGGTTTCTTGCTGTTACTTGAATTTGCATGCATGCATACCACAGTATATTTAATTATTTATTGTGACCAACTAGTCTTATTACTATATTGTACTAAGTACAATAAATACACTGAGACAAACTGCTTCAGTTAATACGCATTTACTATTACATTTTCCTTTCGGATCTACAAGCATGCAACACAGATGCTGTCAGCTCTCTATGGCAAATTCCCAAAGCTTGTTTATACACACTCATATTTATACCAAAAGTCTGATATTTTTCTCTCAGTCTGATATATTACAATCTTCCTTTGTATAACACTTTTTTTTTGTTTTTCTAATTTATGATTTGTCTTTGATTCTGTTTTAAGTTTGGTGGCCCAACAAAACTCAGTCTTGCATTATCTGAAATGTGGTGTTCCAGCACTATCTAAAACTTGATGTTCCAACTTTATCTTGCTTGATGTTACATCTCTTTACTTCGTTGATGTCCTTCCAGCTGCCATCGGCGCAGTTATTTTTACAGACTTTGTTTCTCAATAACATACTCCTTTACATGGATGCCAATATCTAATTAAGCTATGCCAGCACACTTACTATTTCTTATTTTTCAGCATTGTATACTATTCTTAAATTAACCCTTTATATTTCATATAATTCTTGCAGCTTTTTATTCAAGCTAATAATCATGCTAGCAACAGTTTTGAAAAGACAGTGAATACTATTATTCTTTCAGTTCTCCCTCATTTTATTTTTTTGAGGAACGGACTAAACTTTAGTTAAAGAAAAGACTGCATTTGTTTCATTAGGATTATCATTTACAGCATTTACCACTTTACTCATATTTGCAATTATAACTTGTTGAGTTATTGCAACTCTTCGTAACCTGCAGCATATTAAAAATTTTAAGCTGTCATTATTATTATGACCCCTAAAACTACCAACACAGGATGTATTAATCAATTTAGCAATTTGGTCCCAGATTATGACCATCCTCTGAATATGTCCCACCAATTATGGGCAGTGTCAGCCTTTGTTTTTGTCTTTTACTTTTAACACTGGGTTATTTGAAACTATGTATACAAACTGTGGTGCCACTTTAACAAATCTTTTGAAATTTGAAGGCAATCTACTAGTTTTCATACCAAGCTCTTTTAAATCTGCATTTGGTATCTTTAAAACTTGGAAATGTAATATTGAAGTGTAATATTGATTTCTGGTATTGTTGTCCTATCATAGTACAAGTGGATGGTATTTTTACCATTTGATCTGTATTAAGTACTGGCCTGTTACCCAAAATGGTAAGTATTTTAACCCATGGTCTTTTTTTTGTATCACTGTGTTATTTATACAAATAAACAGAGTATTGGTAGAAATCATACCCTTTTTTCCTCTGTTGAGTTTATTTTTATTCTCTTCACACTGTGACATTTTTTTGCCTGATGTCTTTTTTTGTCAGAACTGTTACACTTTTGAGGTAATGTACAGCATTCAGTAGAGATAGAGCTGTTTATTGAAATGTTTATATCAGTCTTTGATTTTTTCTCTACTTTTATGCATGCCTGACTTTGTTTAGCTAACCATGCTGTTATATTTGTGTTAAATGTTATCCTCCCAAAAGTACATGCTGTATGCTTTTTACAACAGAAATTGTCTTGTGTTCTACTTTGTGTAGCATATTCCTAAGTTTTATTCGTGAAATATTGTAATTCCATCTGTTTTGATGTTCAGAATGATGCAAATGAAATGCAGATGTCTGTGTTGAATGTGTGTAAAATGTCTCGCAGCTGCATTTTTATCTATAGTCCTTGAAGCATGTTCCAGACACTGAACATTCAGCTTGTCTCAAGCTGTACCAGAATATATGTATGCTAGCAAACAGAAATACATGTATTTAACTAACTATATTATTTTTACATATATGCATGTCCTCCCCGCGGTCGAGTGGCCTCCGAAAGACATGTGTGAACGGGCGTGCCTTCGCTGAAGGTTGGGCATCGGGCTGGCAACTTGGCACCATAAAAATCTACTGCCAATCATTAGCGGATTGGCGTTCCGCTGTGGCGACCCCTAACCGGGAAAAGCCGAAAAGACATACAAACATTATTTTTACATATATTATAGCAACAGATGTGTATATACATCTAACTAGCAAATAGATGTGCACATGCATTTATACATTTTTAAACATATTTGTCACTGGATACATTCCCTCTGTTTTATTTTAAATAAAAACTGTCTATATTAGTATGTACTTTTTAGTCAAGTTATATTGCTATTAACTAGAAACACAATGGGAAACGAAACCTTTACTTTTCTTTTGATACAGCAAGTTAACACAGTTTTATAATGTCAATACAATGATGACAACCATTACTATTAGAACTGGATGAATCTGAATATGACTCTACACAGTGATGTCCTATACAGTAATTTATTGACAGTGCTTGAGTATTTTATTGAAAAGGCATTGCATTCTTGTTTTTTTGAAAAAAAAAATGTGTATTATATACTGTACCGAATACACTTGCTTGTACAGATTGATTTTGCATTTGTACATACATGGCTATAATGTATAGTCAGTCCAATTTCCAAACCTAGCATTAAACTGAAGCCTGCTAATTACATTACTTGAAAAATTAAAATGTATTTTTGGTATTACCACTTTGCACCTTTATTTGAGTCTATTTTGCAGTACTGTTTACACAGTTAGTGTAAAATTGAAAGCATGCCCTTCCCCCTGTACTATACATAATTTTATTGCAGTATTGTTTATTTGTTTTATGCTGTGAGAATTGAATGTATGCTTGCCCTTTGGCTGTTACCTAGACTGTGACACTTTGGTCTTACACATTTGCTTTTTGATTTGACCATTTTTAAAAAGAGAAAATATTTTTATAAAGCGTTTGCTGTTGCCTATACCATCAAAGTTGTAATAGGAATCACTTTTACTCATTTTGAAAAGACGTTTACTGTTACTAGTAGCTATTCGTACCCTCGCTTTTTGTTAAAAGACCTGCATAATTTAACTGCATACTATTGCCTGTGTACTGACTGTACTCGTAGTATTTACTTGCAAACAGATTAATGACATGTATGCACAATTGTGACCTCTTATTGCAATTACCAAACAGGATTTTTGTAGACTTTTGTGCTTTTTGCTTAATGCTGTACGTGAATACTTTATAATATTTTTAGAAAAATGTAAGCCATTTGGCCAGGTGACCAATCTTGTTTCCCTGACCTTATAAATTTTAGTACCAGTAACATTTTATCTTTTACAACATTCCTTATAGCTACCCATTCCAGCCTGGAAAGATTTGCGCTCACATTACTTACTTTTTCTTTCTGTGTATTTCAGATGCTTAACCCATAACTCCTTCAGCACTTACTCATACCCTCAGTCATTTGTTAATATACTTGCAACTTGATATTAGAATGTAGTTGTAATAAACATTAACTTGCTTAAGTATGCATAATATTGTTTTCGAATACTGTTTTTGCTGGAGTCTTTGCTATTTTTATGCTGTTATACAATTACAAAATATTGTAAGAAACAAAAGAGATATTGGCTTAACTAACACATGCTTAAAACAGATATATTTACATGATTTACATTTGCTGTTGTGTGCCTTTTGCTGCACTTTAGGTGAAAAGAAAATATATCCAGTCAGTCTTGTTACGTCATGTCTTTACTGCGTTTAACTACTCTCATTTGATTTTTATACCCTAGAACTGTTTTGTTATTTGAAATGGTTTTAAAATCACTATTTAAGTGCCTTGCTTTAACTGAATGAAAGTTTGTGCTGTGTACGCATAACCATTTTCTAAAGGCAGAATAATACGTCGTAAATTATTTTCTATCAGTGTAGTTAACTGCTGTTGCTTTAACTCTATAATAACCAGATTATATTTGTCAGTATTCTGTTCTGCTGACTTTAAAGCTCTTATACACTTCTGAAAAAGTGTTTGCATATGTTGTCTGAACTTTTTGAACTCACTCTGACTGTGTCTTAGAAGTTTATTAAATCTTTTTGTCAGTTCACTATGAACCTCATCTCTATTTTTATCTGTTTTCTAATGTGCAGTGGTTTTATGCCACTTTTGTCTAGCAAGATGTACAGAAAATTGTGTCAGTGACTGACTTGACAGATATTGTAACTCTAAAATTAACATTTTACATGTGGTGACAGGACATAATGCATATGGTTGTTTACCATTACTTTTATAACATTGCACACAGAAAGCAGTTTCATATGACTTGTACAATAAATGTTTACTGTCATACCAATGATGTTGCTGTTTAAGATACCAGTCAAACATAATGCATTTACATAAAGCACTGACATCAGCTTTGCCTAGTAAAGTACTACATGTGCTACAGTTATGTTTATACCAATCTTTAAATCCTGACTATACATGTGCTGGACTATGATTACTGTCTACCTGAAAGGTAGTCTTACACTGTACACTTTTGTGTTTTATGGCATCCATGCTGTAGAAGGAGAAACAAAAAGAAATTACCAGTTTCTGTGTGGAAGGCGGCCAAGTCTTCCAACGAGAAAGCGTGAAAAGTTCCTCGTTGATTCTCTCAAAAGGTGGTAAAACACAGCTGGCAGATTCAGCTGTGTGAATGTACAGGACCTGTGGAATCTGCAGAGATGCACTGTTCTGCTACTGGATACCGTGCATAAGAAGGATCAAACGTTTGCACTGCAACTGGACATACTAGCTGAATAAAATGAAAAAGAAGCTGTAGTTGTCACAATAAGAAACCATTCAGTCAGTCAACTGTGGCTCACCATTGAAAAATTATATACACATCTCCTTTTGGTTTCTTGCTGTTACTTGCATTTACATGCAAGCATGCACACAGTATATTTAACTATTTATTGTGACCAACTAGTCTTATTACTGTATTATACTAAGTACAATAAATACACCGAGACAAACTGCTTCAGTTAATACACATTTACTATTACATTTTCCTTTTGAATCTACAAGCATGCAACACAGATAATGTCAGCTCTCTATGGCAAATTCCCAAAGCTTGTTTATACACACTCATATTTATACCAAAAGCCTGATATTGATTTTTTTCTCAGTTTGATGTATTACAATCTTCCTTTGTATAACACTTTTCTTTTTTTTTTCTAATTTATGATTTGTCCTTGATTCTGTTTTAAGTTCGGTGGTCCAAGGAAACTCAGTCTTGCATTATCTGAAATGTGGTGTTCCAGCACTATCTGAAACTTGATGTTCCAACTTTATCTTGCTTGATGTTACATCTCTTTACTTCATTGATGCCCTTCCAGCTGCCATCGGCGCAGTTATTTTTACAGACTTTGTTTCTCAATAACATACTAATTTACATGGATGCCAATATCTAATTAAGCTATGCCAGCACACTTACTACTACTTATTTTTCAGCATTTTATACTATTTCTAAATTAACCCTTTATATTTCATATCATTCTTGCACCTTTTTATTCAAGCTAATGATCATGCTAGCAACAGTTTTGAAAAGACAGTGAATACTATTATTCTTTCAGACCTTTCTCAATATCCTAAACATACATATACAACCCAAAATAATCAAAGCAAATCTAGCACCATGGCTCTCCAGACAAACCAAACAACGCATGAACCAGACAAACAAAGAATGGCAAACCTGGAGAAATAATAAAACAAAGTCTAACCTACAAACATAAATACCTCAGAAATAGCACTAAGTAAAAGATTGCATTTGACAAGAAATCATACTACACCAATCTCCAAATTTCAAAGGAAAAAAACTCAAAACCCTTATGATCCCCAGTCAACCAACTACTAAATCCTGGCTAAGTCATCCAACATATTCCCTCTGCTGTCCTCAGTCAAATGACTTGGCCTCCAAATTCAACACACACTTCATCAACTCCATAACTTCTCTCATAAATCTCTCAACTTCCACTCTCCAATAAAAACTTTTTCTCTGGAACTCATCTGCACCTCCATAAAGAAAAAAAATAGTTCTAAAACTGAAACCTACCACTGCCAGACAACCTACCAACATACATTAAAATGGCAATCAATGCCATTTCTATATTAATTAACCAATCCATTAAAGAAAGCTACATTCCCATCCTATTTGAAAAGTCTTACAGCTTAACCTTGCACAAGGGCAGCGGTTCCACTTAACAGTTATTCTATCTCCACTTTCAAAAGTCCTTGAGAAATTCTGCTCCAAAGTCCCAAACATTCAGGCTTAGGCATTAGCTACCTTCTCCCTAGATTAGATAAGCCTGTTCTTTGTGTTTTTTCTCGCAAACCCTTACTCCCTAGGGTAGTATGAAAATTGGAGTGGCGAGGATAAAAATGATCTTGATATCCCCATTCTTCCCTATACACCCCAAACTGTCCACACTCAGATTAGCAGCTTGGGAGATATGACCCTGCTTCCCTTGGTCACTTTTTTTCTGAGGAAATGATAAAGATTATAAGAGAAGCAGGAAGGCCAAGTGCAAGGAACCCATACCTAGCTAATAAATAACTTATTCCTGTGGTACCCAAGGAGGAACCAGTATCTACAGCAATAGATGTGTCTATGGTTTTCCATATTTGTCTGAGCTGTTCTCCAGAGTTCTAGCCTGTGCATAGGTAAAGGTACATTTCTCAGTTATTACAGCAAGCCTGTCTATTTCTTTCTAGGTGCTTTTTCCACCCCTGCGCCTACTAATCATCATGCCACTGTCATAGCCATGCATTTGTTCTACAGTGGGGAGCAAATCTCTCATGCACATTTGTTCCTCTATCAGGTGAGAGTAGTCCATTCAGGACTCTATCCCTCTATACCATGCATGCCTTTTGACCCCTCTGATACCCAGGCCCCTCTGAAACAATTATTAAAGGGCATGATTCACCTGAACCCCCACAGAAGGAGAGTGGCCCCAGCCTTGGACCACAATTTTTTATTAGAAAAGAAAAAAAATAACCATATCACCTTTTGAACCTGCATGCACCTCTGAAATTCCTTACCTAGAAAACAGTGTTCCTGAGAGGCATGACCCCTGCTAGAAGAGCCTCTGAACTGTAAGCCTTCATGAGCAAGGAGCCTTTCCTTCAGTTCCAAAGAGACAGGGTGACCCTGCTTACTAACCTTACTTTATGCCAAATGTCATTACAAATTGCTCTGAATTACCAGTGTTCTTTCTAGTCCCAAAAGTAAAGGAAAAAGAATCCTGCACTCCTTGTTTGTGCATAGTCAATAGAGATGCTACATAGACAGAACTAAGTCTTTCAGGACATCAAATGAACAATTTGTCTCCTTTATAGATACCAAGCAAGTATTGCAGGGACAAAAACTGTGGCTTGCACACTGCATCAACTTTTGCTGTAAAACACATGACTAGACATTAATGCAGAAAGTCAGGCCCCATTCCACTATGGATAATGCTATTAGTGTGGCATTCCTGACAGGGATAAATACCCAGGACAACTGAGAAGTAGCCACTTGGTCCTCAAGTCATACCTTATCTTGGCATTACAGACAGGCTTGATGTAATATCAAAGGTAAGGGTCAGATTAGTCTGTGTCATCCTAAACAGCATATTCCATCCAAAGCCCAGACACTTGACCAATCACCCACCTAGATCTGACAAGCTTTGGAAATCTTCCCTATAACTTATGACGTCAAGAGTATCCAATGAAGAACATAGTAAAATTGAGTAGGTAAATTTCCTTTAATTGTAGATTTTTTGAGAGTAAATCTTTGTGATTTTTTCAGTGAATTCCTATGTCAAAATAGACAGTTCAGAAATGTTACTTATGCAGGTTTTGTCCACTCCTGAAACTCTGTTCCATTTCCACTGTTCACAGAATCACCCTGATTATATATATTTAAGACTAAATAGATTGCCTTCTCATACTGTGCCATCTACACCCACAATAACAACATGGCATTCTCCCATCCATCCATCCATCAAGCCTTTTAGAAACATCAGTGTATCCTTGTTTACGCTGCTCAGTGGATGTGTTTGCGCCCTCTACAGGTACCCTCCTGAACCTCTTGCATTTCTTGTTAGAACATTTCCTCCTGTGAATTTATTATTTGCAGTAATTAGCACCATGTTATCTGAACTTCTGAGTCTGAAATTTGTTTTTGTTATTGCTGAAGACTACTTTAGACATTTTTTGTGCATTTTACTAATCTGTCTTATTTATTAAGTCAATTCTCTGATTGTCTTCTTTTTATATTAACACATTTCTTTTGGTGCTGGTTTATTATTACTGTATGTACTTTGCATATTTATTTTTCTTTTAACTTGTCTGTTTACAGCGTGTTTTGTCTTGTGATCAGGTTATGGCTGAAAATGCTCCTAGTGACCTGATCAGTTACCTAATTATTAAAAGAATAAATAAATAGGTAGACTTCTAGTAATGGTGTGATAATCACAACACATATTTACTATTTGCTATGATAAATTTGGGATTTTTTTTTGTAAGTGACATGAAGTCATTTTAAGAGCTATGTGATACCTCTATGTTTAACAAATGAAGAATAACTGCATTTAGTTATCAGAATTGGTGATAAAGTTAAGAAGAATCCAGAAATAAGTTAAATTCCTTGAAGGTGCTGACCATGAAAGCAGATAAAACAGAAAACGATGAGCAAGTGTTAATATTAATGGAAAACCAGCAGGGAAAATCACAGGACAAAGTGATTGATAATGTGCTATCTGTTAAGTTGATGAAATATTTTAAAACTGAAATTAAAAAAGTTAGTACTCAACTTGCTAGCTATATAGCTGAAGCAAAAGCAAGAAAGGTGGAAATGATGAATGCTTTGAACTCTCATGTGGTTGTCATTAAAGAACTGAAAAAAGTCAATATTTGAAAAACAAATGTGTTCATGCATTAACTGAGTTAAAATCTTTAAAATAAAATCAAGGTGACTGTGAAGGCAAAACTCAAAGGAAAATATATTAATTATAGGAGTACTTGCAGAAGAGCATGATTGTGCAACATTTGTTCAGGATAAATTGGAAAGCTGAACTGGTTTCTAAAACTATGTTATATTTATTATTAATTCAAATGAACACTGCAAATAACAGAAAAATAAAACAAATAAATAAGCAGACAAATAAACAGCTTAGATTAGTTTAAACTTTAAGAGAGTCAAAAGCATATACACAAATCAAACAAGCATAAATACACTCTACCAACAAAACAATAAGACAATAAAATAATATTTGCAAATCAAATGTCTTTGACTATATGCTATATTCTGTATTGATTCTCTTGGATTTTAATGTATCAATTTTTAAAATAAACATGCTTCCTTTATATATATCTTTATACATAATAACATCACTATATTCCATCCTAGCTAGTCTTTCATATATGTTCACTTGTTCCAAGACTGTTGCACACAGAATTTTGGGAATGGGTGAAGGAACTTCATTAAAATGTATTTTTTACAGGACTTTCTAATGTATTATTCCTAATCTCACACAGGTGCTCTAGTAGCTTTACCTTAAACCGCCTAGTAGTTTGTCTTATATAAAACAGGTTACAGGAGGACATAAGAGCATATATAACTTTGTCGTTATCATGTATTCTGTAAAAGCTGCTAACTACATATGTACAGGAAATACATCTACAGGGGACAATTCCCCTGCTTAGCAAAGACAGTGTTTGATCCTATAGCTTATAGTCTTCTGAAATGGCTTTTCACTGAATAGTCATAAAGAAATGTAACTTCTTTGCAAAACAATGTGAAAAAAGGCAGGAGTCAGAGCTGGCAGTGGCAGAGTTAAAGATGGTAAGATTTGTACTGGGTGTGACAAGGATGGACAGGATTAGGAATTAGTATATTAAAGGGTCCACTCAGGTTGGACGGTTTGGAGACAAATTCAGGGAGGCGAAATTGCATTGGTTTGGACCTGTGCTGGGGAAGGATGCTGGGTATATTAGGAAAAGGATGCTAAGGATGGAGCTGCCAAGTAAGAGGAAAAGAGGAAGGCTTAAGATAAGGTTTATGAATGTGGTGAGAGAGGGCATGCAGGTGGTTGGTGTAACAAAGCAAGATGCAGAGGACAGGAAGAAATGGAAACAGATGATCCATGGTGGCGACCCCTAACAGGAACAGCTGAAAGAGAAGAAGAAGATCCTTAAATAACATAGGCCAACACTCATATAAACACCTTGCTATACTTTTGCAAATTATTTATTTGTTAGTGTGTTTGCTGACTGAGCTGGTACAGGACACTTTTGAGCCAAAAATGGGTCACAAACCACAAACAAATGAAGTCAAAAAGCAGGTTTACACATACAAAACATGCAAAAATTAAAGAATACCTTATAACAAAAAAATGTGCATTTTGTTATTTCCTAATAGATTATTTCTATGTTAATATGAGTTAGATCAATTTACTAAATCATCAATGGGTTTAACTGGAACAGATTACACAACTGCATACCAAATAAAAGTAAATTAAAATAAATTACTAAAAGTTAGGATCAAGTTTACTAAAACAAAATTACTTCTTAGAGGCTTAACAAGTCTTCTAAAAGAATTTCAGAACACTGATATAACAAAATATATATATAAAACAGGAGATACTAGCTGACATATTCATACTACTAAAAGAAACAAAATATGCATAAAATAAATAGTCAACTAAACTTCTTCCTCTTGTATAATAAACCATAGAATATTGATTAATCAAATCATCCAGCATAGATTCAAATAAAAACTTAGTCCAATATTTCATAGTACTATTAACACTTTTTTTAAATGATATACTTCATTAGAAAAAAAAAAACTTTTTCCTTTGTGTCACCCATTAAGTGCTGTGCAGAACATTACTTCTACCTTCTTTGTGACCAAATTCCTGTCTTTGTGTTGTTTATATACTTTTATTATGCATCTTGTAGACAATGGCACTGCCACAGATACTGTTTAAAAACACATTAACAATCCAACCGTCTCTTTCAAAAAATCTGTTTTTTGAATAAATAACCTTCTAGCCCTCAATATCTCCTCAGAACAGAGCGAAGAGCAGTGAAATGGTTTAAAACTTATTCTAAAGACATATGGTATAGCTTTATGAAACAATCTAATAATAAGGTGGTCATTTTCCCTAGTCCAACTTTCATATAAATATTATTATATGTATGAATATTTATATAAGTTATGTACCTGGTTATATTGTTCATTTATTTACATATTAAGTTGTTTTTCTTAGTATTTATTTTATTGTGGAAGGTAGGTGCTTTGCCTCATGCCCAGTGACTTAGTTAGACAAAAGTAATATATTTTTACTGGCTAGCAGTAGTTAGTATTTAAGCTTTTCCGTTAAATTGTTTCGTAAGCCTTAAAGACTGCATCTTGAGGCATTAATTCTTGTATTGTTTTAAATGATAAAGTTTATTTCATGTGAAAGTGGGCTCTGATAAAGTAGATGAAAACTGTGCTTGGACTTTTGAATAGCTGTGATAAACAGCTCAGTTCATCTGATGATGATTCTAGTAAGTTCTTCAACGAGCAATATGATGCCATGATGTCATTTCAGTAAAGGGTGGTACATGTGCAAAATGTCCATTGAAATAAATAGTCAAAACAGTTTATAGAATCAGATAGAGTGGGAGAGTGGGATTCTGGAAAGTAAAGAAGAATATGACTCTTCAAAGCATCTGAAAACCATGACACAATGCATTGGAGTTTTCAGGAGACTACTGGGAATTGAAATTACCTATTTTTCAGTCAGCTGCAGACAAGGCTTATGGCTGACTGACTGATTTCAGTTAAGTTTGTGAGGTAAACATCAGATAAGTAGGATACGACTGACAGAGGCACTTTTTGCTATATCAGATATGAAGACTGGGATCACCATATATTTTGAAATAAGCTTTTTCACAATGTTGCACTTTTTATCAAGGACTTCAGAAGTAAGTGTTTGGTTAACTTGTTTAGTACTTACTGATAATAATTTTGTAGTCACAGAGGAAACAAGGTTCCAACACTGAATGGACAGTAAGACAAGCTTGATTCTTTGGGACTAGTTGTTTTTCGATAGACTTGGAAGGTACACCAAATGCAGTTTTGTCTTTTGTGGTAGAGGCAGGGGATGAAAGTAACAAAAAGGTTAATAAGAAGGCTATACTTAAATATGTGAGTATGGAGGTGGAGGAAAAAAATACTGTCTCTGTTACCAAGGTATGCCATACAGTCATAAATGTTTAGAATATTTGCTTGGAAGTGTGTAAACAAATAATTTTATATTCCACAAAGACTAAGAATAACCATTTTGACTGTTGATGCCGTATTTTTGAAGTCATGAAGAAGAGTTATTAGGGTTATAGGACCATATATTTTAGTATTATACAAGTTTATTTACATTTAAGGAAGACCTAGAAAGTTTAATGTCAGGAGTATTGTGGAAGGAAATAATACTTCAATGTATTTGTTTGTTTGTGTCTTTCGGCTTTTCCCGGTTAGGGGTCACCACAGCGGAACTCTGGTCCGCTAATGATTGGCAGTAGATTTTTACGTACTGGCATGCCGGGCCTAATGCACAACCTTCAACAAAGGAACGCCCATTCATGCATGTCGCTACACAGAAGATGCTCTAACTGAGAATCGAACGTGTATTAAACCAGAAAATAAAACAACAGTGAGCTTTCATAAAGGTTATTGTAACATGTACACCTCTTGCACAGATTAAGGTACCCTTTTTTAATTCAGAGAGAACCTAACACTGTGCAGCATGTTCCTCTAGCATGAAGACACACAGCACCATGTAGAACTGGCTTCATGGTATTGCTGTAAGCTAATGATAAAACCCAGGGGGGAGAGACATATACTGTTTATCCACATGTTCTCTGTCCCAGACCCACCCTCAGGAAGCCATCTATGCACCAAGTGATTCATGAAGTAGCTTGGACATCACCACAGCCAGCCCTACCATGACATGTTAGTGAGCAGCTACCAACATTTAAAGTAATATGGGGATCGGGGTTGGAGAACACTAGCCACCACTGATATCGCACTTGTGCCATAATGACACCAACTGTAGTATATTACTAAGTCACAGGTCTCGATGCAAGACATCGTCTACATCTACAACCATTGTCCAGAAAAGATTGTAAGTATAGCATGTGCTATATGGTAGGAACTACCCTGAATATGCATACTTTAAACTTAAGACTGTCAATAACTGTGTGTGTTCTTGTAGTATGCAATGACATTCATCAAACACCATTCACCTAAGAGTTAAGCAAAGTGTGCAAGACAGAATATGCACACCGTAACTGGTCACTCAAAGTCACATAATCTTGCCTAGTATGTGATATGCTGCATGCCACAAAAGACGTTGCATAACACTTGGTGCACCTAAGCCTTGTTGGAAGCTTCATGCACCGGTGGTTTCAGATATAGTGCATTGGAACAGGCACCTGATGCAGCACTATGCAGCCACAGTTTTGCAGGAAGTGCAGATGATCTGTCTGTCCTGATTTTGGTCAGACCTTGCCATGCTCTTTGAACCTCAAACTATGCCCTGAGTAACTCCTCAATGATCATTTTCCTCAGTCTATATTTCTCCTTCCCATTAAATGCCACTGGCAGGTTTGCCAGTATAACCATATAAAGGCGTGTTCCCAATTAAATGAATATTTCACTATTTGAAACATCCATTTAGTCACCTTAGTAGTGGGACAGATGTCTCTTTGAGCAGCTGCTAGTTAAAAACTAAACAGTTTCAGGTTGATGGCTGCTCTAAGAAGGCTTCATTAGGAGCTGGTGAAAAGTTAAAAAAAGTTAAACGTTAACTTGAAAGTTTTCCCATAAGGTCAGTCAAGCCGTGATGTAAGCCAGCTGGTATGTATGGTGAACATAGCCATCTAGGGCAGCTGTCCCAGCCCATTCTTAGCTATGGGCACTGCAGCTAAAACAGGTGGTCTCCAGGAGGGGACAGCTCTGCAGGGGCAGTGCACCTCCCTTTACCACTAGCTACCAGGGATACTACACTTCTGGAGGTCATGAACTATAATGATCAGTAAATGCAGTTAAAGTAACTAAGTTAGAGATCTAGATGCAAGACATCTTCTCTATCTACAACCACTGACCAGAAAGGATGGTAAGTACAACATGCAGTATATGGGACAAACTGCCCTGGGCACATTGACAGGTGCTACTGAAATCTTATGTTAGTTTCCAAAAAGAGTGTTGTTCAACATACCCTGACTCTGCATGACTCTGCATGCTTTAAACTTGAGCCTGTCAATAAATGTGTGGGTTCTTGTAGTATGCCATGACATTTATGAAATACCCGTCACCTAGGAATTAAGCAAAGTGTGCAAGACAGAACATGCATGTCATAATTGGTCACTCAGAGTCACATCATTTTGCCCACCATGTGATATGCTGTGTGTTGCAGACGCAGTTGCTCAACATTTGGTGAATCTAAGCCTTGTTAGAACCTTCATGCAACAGTGGTTTCATTTGAGGAGATAGTGCATTGGTACTTTGGTACAGGCACCTAATGAAGCACTATGCAGACACATTTTTGGAAGAAGCACAGATGATCTGTTTGTGATGATTTTGTACAGACCTTCCAATGCCAACTGAACCTCAGACAATGGCCTGGCTAACTCCTCCATGATCATTCTCCTCAGGCCACATTTCCCCTTGGCCAGTAAATGCCACAATGACAGGTTTGCCAATTTTACCTTATAAAGGGGTCCTCCCAATTAAATGAGTATTTCACTATTTGGAGCATCCATTTAGTCACCTAGAAGTGGAATAGAGGTCCCTTTGAGCAGTTGGTAGTTAAAAAATAAATAGTTTTAAGTTGATGGCTGCTCTAAGAAGGCTTCATTAGTAACTGCTGAAATGTGTTTAAATGTTTTCACATAAAGTCAGTCATGCTGTGATGGCAGCCAGCTGGTGCATACGTTGCCACATAGCCATCTAGGACATCTGTCCCAGCCCATTCTTAGCTATAGGCACTGCAGTTAAAACAGGTGGTCTCCAGGAGGGGACAGCTCTGCAGGGACAGTACACCTCCCCTTACTCCATAGGGAGCACTGTCTGCCAAATGCTCAACCCTTTGCTTTCTACTTGACACTCTTGCTTAACAGTTTTGTCTTCAAACCCATAATGCTATCAGCAAAGTGAAAAAGCTGTACAGCAGACATGAACAGAAGGCATAATGGCAAAAAAAAAAAGACCATGTGACCCCAGCTGCGTGCAGATTTTACGAGTAATGAGATAAACAATAAACCTACCTATTGAACAACTAGCATTTTTCCACCAGTGAAGAGAAGTGTCTTATGTCAGTCTTACACCTTCGTGAAATCTGATCTCTTTTTAAACTCATAAATTCCTCAAGGAGACCGTTTTGCATATTTACCACTCTCTATGTGAAAATAATTTAATATTTCCTCTGAGCTATTCATATTCTTTGTTTAAATTGCTTTCTTTGCCTTTTCTGCCTCTGTTATGCTAAATTATTCTGCCCTCATTGATCTGATTCCTTTGTTGTACTATACCAAGACTGTGTCTGCATCAACTCCGTAGATTTAGAAGCATTTGTATGGTCTGAAATTCAGAGAAGGGTACAATCAGTTAATCACTATTCACATTAGTAAGACATGAGAGGGGGCGAAAACATATGCGATTAGTATTAACAAATTGATTCAGTGTTGTCATGCAAACAAAAAGCTGTTTCTATTTATTTTGTATTTGTTAACGGACGCAGATCACGTGTCTGCACAGGCCTTTTTCAAACTCAGCCTGGGAACATTATCTGGCTAAGTGAGTTAATCAGTCACAGACTAGAGAAATGAAGGCTGAAGGAATGAAGCCCTGGACAATAGGAAGCAGCTCATAGCCCTAATCTTTTATACTAACTCCCCAGTCAGGGACTGCAGTTATTATAGTGTGCTTACAAATAATGCAGCAAAACAGCTATACTACTCACTTAATGTTTAGGCTGTGGAATACCCAGCACGTACACCTTCTCAAACAAGTGGCACATCTCCGTGAAGTCACATATGGTAAGTATGAACAAAAAGCTACATCTGTGTAACTGCAAATATCCTTCTTCTAAGGCTAAAATACAACCCTGAAGTATGATCTCTACCATCCAAGCTAGTCACAGCATACTGTCAACAGTGTCACAAGGAAAGTGTAATACATTCATTTCTTTTTTAACCACTTCATATATTTATTATAAAAAAAAAATTAAATAAAAAAAGAAGAAAAACAGCCACTCTTGACTATTGAAACTATATGCAAAACTGATCTTTTTTTTTTCAAGTTCAGTTTCACAAACCATGGGCTTTTTCAATTTCCTGTGAAACAGAGCTGGAAAATTGTATTCTCAAGTGTGTCCCTATTTTTGTATTCTTTAAATGAACATGATGTCATTGGACTTCTGATTCTGACCATTTTGATTAACCTCTGTTTAAGAACTTGTTTGTAGTGTGTGAACCGTAACATCAATTCTTGGGGGGGTGGGGCATAAATCTGTGCATACTTGTACACTATTCAGTGTTCTGTTACTGTAGCATACTTACATTTTCAAGCACTTCTGTTTTTTTTTTTACGTTGCTTTCTATCACTTAGATACAGTCATATGACACTATGAATGCATTTGCCTTAGCCACTTGACCGTCTTTCAATGCAAACGTTTTCCATTTCTTTGATTACAATGCCACCTATTAGTGTACAATAAAGAAATATTAAGATTTCTTTAATGACATCTTTTATACTATAGTATCATAATAGTGTTCTTTCTCTGAGATAGGATTTAAAAGGTTTTATTCTGCACTCAAAAAGTGTAAACTAAAATGTCATGACATTTGTATTATCCTGAAAATTATTTAATAGCTTTCTTATTTGTATAGATAATTGGAAATACTAAATACACAAGATTATCATCATTGTAGATGTATATTTTTGCAGTAATATGTTCCACAGATAAGAAAAAAGTGTTAAAGTTGACCTATATGTTATGTTTATGTTCCTGTACAGCTGCCTTCGCCTCTCTAAATGCTCTTGGGAACCAGCTGTCTGTGGGAAACAGCATGATGTAATTTCAGTCACACGGATAGTTGTCTGCCTTAGAATGCTGAGGGCACTCGTGTAGATAGAGAAACAGTAGAGCTGTTCAGAATTTCTCGGAGTTTCAAACACTGCTCTTTTGAATTTTGAGGAAATAATTATATTAAGCAGTGCCATTCAGCAGTGGATCTCAATTAAAAAGAGTAACATTAATTTTCTATAGTTCTCGAGTTGAGGGATCAGTTTACAATGTACCTTATTGTCAGATTCCCAAGCTACATTAGGTATACTTTGCTACCTGGAATACGCTTGATAGAGACGTAAGCAGATGCTATAGAAAACCAGTACTGGGGAAAAAACATACTATGCTTGTAACCTTCCCAAAACATGTATTGAGATTTTACTCTAGGAGCATGCAGAATTAATTTGCTTCATTTCCTTTGAACTCAACACTTCTGCACTAAACCAAATACCTAACTGTTTCTAAATACATAGAAGTGAACATTTAAAACATAAATATAGGAACATTACAGAAATGTGTCATGCATCTAGTGAAATATAAGATATATTTAGATGATCCTAGTACCTGTCCTGGTTCATTGTGGCAAATGTTGTAGTATGCCTTTGTAGATGAGATTTTGTAATGCTCATCACTCCTAGGGAATGGGATATCAAGGTACAAGCCAGCTGTTGCAGAATCAGAGTTATACTGTCCTCCATACACCCTCCATAAACCCCACAACCAGTTACCATTTTAATATTCAAACTACTGTTAATATATTTTTGTACAATCTCATTCAAAACACAAATCAGTTGCTGGTCATGCATTTTGATGAGGGTAGTATCACCTGTGATAGATCATCAGAGGAGACAGAAATGGGATCATGGGATCTGTTCATTTGGTGTCATAGTAAATTAGTGTGGACAGCTTCTAGCAGACCACTAGGAAAAAAAGATAAAGTGGGACAAAAGGGGACATGGATGAGGGTATACAAGACCACTAAGAAAATGTGGCAAGACATACAGATTACATAGAGGCATCTGGGAAGGGAAATATTATTTTTAATTGATGCTGGTATTACTGGGTAGGCAAGTTTATCTAACATGAGCCCTTTTCAGACACATCCATAGCATACCACAAGATAGGTACAAATTCCATTAAAAAACGTATAAACAGAAAATGTATGGTATATGCATAAAGTACAGCAAAAATGCATGAAATATGTATGTGAGGAGTCCATGGTAGCGTAACACCAGTCCTCTTGCCAAAATACGGAGTATTGATCAAATGTAGCTGAAGAACAGCTTAAAGAATGCATTAATGCGGCAAATAAAAGGCATTAGAAAATGTCATTCATCAGTCTAACTTTTGAACGTGATTTTTAAAAGACACCCCCACACACACACACACACACACAGACACACACACACACACACACACACACAGACACACACACACACACACACACACAAATTGCATGCCCCCTTTGTTGTTATTCTCTGAGGCTGCACAACCTTGGGGAAAGAAGAAACAAATGCTCTCATTTCTCTGAGGCTGTATGATCTTGCAGTTAAAATAATCAGAAACAGGGTGAGAGTGTAGGGGGTTTGTCCTCTGAAAGAAATGCTAATATCTTTTTTAGTTTGTTAACAAATTGCCCACATACTGTTATAACATGCAGTTTTGGAGTAAATTTCATTTTAATCAGTTCCGTCATCTGCAGGATTGCATTTTGGCAACTTTCATTCAATGAAATGCACTGCAACTTGATTTGGAAGCTGCAATAAACTGATGAGGGTATATGTGTAAAACTGGTAATGCATCTCAGTGAGTAGAGATTAGCTCAGTGTTGGGTAGATAATCAATGCGGCTAACAGTTAATATCTGAGACTTTCACTGAAACTATGTACAGAAATTCTAGGGTAGATAGCACATAGTATCCAGTGTGACAGAGCATCCAGTCCCAATTAACTAGATTTTCCCCACATATCCCAGGTGAAAATTTGCAATCACCCATCCAGTCATCCAGACTGGTTTTATTTTAAGGGTTACTAGAGAAGTACTCTGCTTGATATGTAAGGATAGTCTTTTCAACGGGTCTATATTACCATCTCGAATGGTAAAAATGTTACACACTCACATGAGCAAAAACTTACAAAAACAAACTTTCTATTGTGGGGGGGCTGCACCCCCCAAACCCCTGCTAAATGTATATTCCAACTCTGAGGTCACACTACAGTGAGGAAAGGGCAAATATTCCAATCCTCACTGTACCATGACCCCCAAAAAAACAAATTTGTTTTCATAGTTTTCGGTCATGTGAGCGTTCGACATGTTTACCATTCGAGATGGTAATATAGACCCGTCTCTATGACAATGAGTAGAGGGACAGGGGTTTTAAGGTTACCGAGACCTGAGATATTTCCAGTGAGGAATATTGAGGTCTTCCAAGTTGGTTTAGGGGCTTGGTGAGGTACATGCCAAAAGGGGCTTTGTATTTAATGATGTGCCTAACAAGGGAGGAATAAAGTGAGCCACATTTATGAACATAAGATTGAAAGGTTTTCTAATCACTGTAGAGATGTGGTTTTCAAACATCCTGTTGCTGTGTAAAGCTGCTTCATTTTATCTATCTGTATTTTTGTTGTTTCAATACTTTGTAGCTAATTGATTTAAGTTAATAATTTTCTTATATGCCTCTGTGTCCATGTCATGGCTGAAAAAGGCTTTTGTACCAGCCCATCTACCCAGTTAACAAATAGTAAATACATAAGTAAGTAAATAAAATAAAGTCTGTTATCAGCAAAGAAAACCCAGTTTGTGATAACTCTATATCAGATTTAAGAGTAACATTATCTATATGGTAAGCAGAAGTAATGCTAGATTACCAAAAGAAATTATGCTACATTTCTTGGCATTGAGAGCAATCCATGATTAGCATAACAAGCATTTGCTTGGTGTAACCCTTGTTGGAGGGTTTGAGTATCACACTGGAATTTGATAGCTATCCCCAGACTATAACCATCAGCAAACCTGGTTAGCCCTAGTCCATTAGTATCAAGTTTCATGCCAGAGAAATATATACCAAAGAGGAGGGGACACAAAACAGAGCATGGTGAGACACTAGTGGGGATACTTTTCTGTCTAGAGTAAACAGTCCCAATCTTAATGGTATGTGCTCTTTAAAAGAACCAGTAAACTATCCAGCAATCTGTGTATGAGTTAATGCTAAGCTAAGAGTGTTTGGCAATAATTCTGCTATAAATGCAAGTGTCAAAAGCCTTATCAGGGTCTAGGTAGGCAGTGTGGACTGTATGTCCCTTCTCAGTTGCCTCAGTAGCTCTTTTAATAAATTCAGCCAGCTTTGCCAGGCATGATCTGCCTTTTACAAAGGCAAGCTGGTGTGGATCTGGGGATATAAGGTTTCCTGTATTGCTGCTTATTAGTTCAGCTATAATGCATTTCATAGGCTTGCAAATAACACTGTTGAGAGTAATAGGTCTCTAATTCCCAGGATCAGTAGGGGGACCATTTTTATGCAAGGACACCATGTCAGATTCCTTAAATTGCCAACCTTATGACTTTTGGCCAAGTATATGGGAGGAGAATAAAAGAGTAAAGGGAAAAATAATGGAGAGTGTAGGAAAAAATAATAATTATAATTCTGAGAGCTCTGATTATGTATGAAGGAAGCTGGGAGATTCTTTGGCCTAGTGTTGAAAAAGACTATATATTGATGACAATCTTGGACCATGAGAGGTTCATGCAGACAGGACACAACTATACCAAAAGCCTTAAAATGTTGTATGCAGTACTTATAAATACAGAGGGAGTTAATATTGTTCAGGTGAAGGCACCATCAGCCAAAGTGACAATGGCACTGTGTGATTTACTGTAGAGAGAAATACTAATAGGACACAATCTGGGAAAATGATGCGGGATTTCAGAGGGTTGGATTAAGGTGAGCTAAAAGTGAAGATAAAAAAATGAAGAAGTAAAATTTGGGGTAGAACACCCTTTGTGAATTGGTAGACAAAGAATAGGGTGTTTATGGTGATTGGCAAACATCTGAGAAAAGCACAGCTATATAGGAATGTGAAGCTAACAACTAAGGTTACATTTAGAGCATAAAAGAGATGAAAAAAGAGGTAGTGATGCTACAAATATGAATACCAGAAAACAAGCAGAAAAATACAAAGGGGGTAAAGGCAGCAAAAATATTGGCTGAAAGAATGTTGTCAAAAGGCATTAAGAAAGAAAATGAATAATCTGATTTCAGAGGCCTTCTGCAGTGAGTAGCTGCTGGGATTTCCTCTTGGCATATACCCAGCCTGGAGCAGTTCAGAATTGCCATTGTCTCTAGCTCTTAGTCACAGGAACACATGAGCCGTAGGCTGATATGAGTCATGATGGCAGAGACCAGGATAAGAAATCTGAAAGCTAAACTGGTCAAATCCTTATCATGCTAAGTCTGCAAACAAGGCAGCCTTTCTTTCCTCATGATTATGTATTGATTACCAAAGGGTCTACGTTACACTTTCATGACTGGTCAAAAGATAAGGGGTGTATGAGAGTTGTACCCCAGCAACCACCAAGGGTGTTTTACCTCAAGTTAACCACACTGCCTCTCCATTTTTGACAGTACAAATCATGGCTACACCTGGTCAAAGTATGTACAATTCAATGGCTGAAATCAGTATCAAAGCATCTATTGCCCTGCCCTGTACTCAAGTCAAGCACAACTTTCCAGATGCAAATGAGGAGACTCCCCCAGTGCCTGTCAAGCTAGTTTGGTTCTCTGGAACATCCCATACATTGGACATACACATTAAGTGCAAAGCTTTATGGGATATGTCATGAGAGGTGTGAGAATCTAGTCTTGTAAAGTATAGTTTGATGCCACACCCAGATGACCACACAAGCCTCTATTTATTTGCTTGTTTGTTTGTTTGCTTGTTTGTTTTTGCCTTCTTTCTTGCTTACCATGACTCTCAACTGTCCAGATTTTCACAGATCATCCAGATTTTTGCCTTATATTTTTGGTATGATGTTTGCAGATGACATTGTGATATGTAGTGAGAGTAGGGAACAGGTGGAGGAGACCCTGGAGAGATGGAGATACGCTCTAGAGAGAAGAAGAATGAAGGTCAGCAGGACTAAGACAGAATATGTGTGTGTGAATGAGAGGGTGGATAGAGGAATGGTGAGGATGCAGGGAGTAGAGGTGGCAAAGGTGGATGAGTTTAAATACTTGGGATCAATAGTTCAGAGTAATGGTGAGTGTGGAAGAGAGGTGAAGAAGAGAGTACAGGCAGGATGGAGTGGGTGGAGAAGAGTGTCAGGAGTGATTTGTGACAGACGAGTACCAGTAAGAGTGAAAGGGAAGGTCTACAAGAGGGTAGTGAGACCAGCTATGTTATATGGGTTGGAGACAGTGGCATTGACAAAAAGGCAGGGGTCAGAGCTGGATGTGGAAGAGTTAAAGATTTTAAGATTTGCACTGGATGTGACGAGGGTGGACAGGATTAGGAATAAGTATATTAGAGGGTCAGCCCAGGTTGGAAGGTTTGAAGACAAAGCCAGAGAGGCAAGATTACGTTGGTTTGGACATGTGCTGAGGAGGGATGCTGAGTATATTGGGAAAAAGACACTAAGGATAAAGCTATCAGGTAACAGGAAAAGAGGAAGGCCTAAGATAAGGTTTATGGATGTGGTGAGAGAGGACATGCAGGTGGTTGGTGTGACAGAGAAAGATGCAGAGGACAGGAAGAAATGGAAACAGATGATCCGCTGTGGCGACCCCTAACTGGAACAGCCGAAAGAAGATGATGATGATTTTTGGTCTTTTCTTCATACAATTTATGGTCTTCTAGCAAATCACTGAGGATTCATGTTATTAAATAATGACCCACATTTGAGTTTAAGACTTCATATCCTTCAGGAAATGCAAGTTAACACACATCCTGTTAATTCTAGCAACTGTCTAAGTATAAGAGCAATATATAAAAATATGTCCCTATTTTGGTGCCTTTATCCCCCTCCCCATTATTCTAGGCTTTGTCCAAATTTCTTACACTAAGAAGTTGAGAGGAATGTTGCTTACTTATTTATTTTACTTCGGTGTCCAGGGAAGTGCTAATGAGCATGGCACAATGTCGAAGGGCACACAGAGACAATAACAGGTGCATGACAGGCAAGGCAATGGTCTTACAACATTCAAGTAGGGAATGAGAACCCTAACGTACAATAAAGTCTTGTACTGGATTTCTAAACTGCACAAAGAACACTATCAACAAATGTATCTCATGCCACAGATGAAGGCAATATACAGGATAGAAACTCAAAGACTTTTCCTCCTAAGCTTTCCCTTCTGTGCCAAGCTGTATTGCTTGATGATATTTCTGTTACTAGTTATATCTCTCCTTCAGTCTTGGAGAGCTTCATTTCAGTTTATGCTTCTTTTCAGTTGATACTGTATCAGTGCCAGTGTATGTCCTTTACCCTCCATAGTAAATACTTGCTTTTGTGCATGAATGGAGGTATTTTGTTGATACCATCTCATTGTAATAGTTCTCCCTGAACCAGAAGGTATAAAACAGTCAACATCATTAAATTACATACATTTTGCACCATAGCAGTTTGTTCATGTACAATCAAGTCATTTTGAAGAGCAAACACTTAGAAGATTTGTAAACATTAGTATTTATGAAGGCTTGTCAACAATATCAAGCAATACTGATTTTGTAACTTTAGAGAATAGAAGACAAGCGCACTGTTTGTATGAACCATTTTCAGGTTTCATTACATTAGGCACGTGATTGACAGAAGAGAACATTCCATTAATCTAGTCTACATTGACAGAAGAGAACATTCCATTAATCTAGTCTGCATTGACATAAGAGAACATTCCATTAATCTAGTCTGCCCTGTTGGTGCATCTGACACTGTTCTGCTACTGTTGTTGTTGCTGCTGATGTTCTCTTTACCCCCCTCTTTTCCACCATCTCTCATATCTTCTAGAAACAATCTGTAGACCTATAGTCTAACAACTCCTGCTTTGGCATGATATAGCTGTCTACAAACCTCTCCTTAAAAAGGTTTTTCCTTATCTCCAACTGAGTGATTGTACCCTTGTCTTCCTTTTGGCCTAACTGTGCAAACTGACTTCCCCACACTATCCTCTTACTATTTTACATACCCATATCACATTTCTCCTCATCTTAATCTCCTCCCTGATAAACAAATCCAATTTCAGGAGTCTGTCCTTCGACTCCTTTTCCAGTTCCCTCACCATTCTTGCAGCTTTCGTTTGAACTCATTCAACTACTTTTATCTCCTTTCCTTTAGAAAGGGTACTTGAATTTTGCACAGTTCTCCAGATGTGGACTGACCAGGAGCACGGCATTATTATAAGATTACCTGTTTCCTAAATCTGATTCCTATCTGGATGAATCAGTATTACAGTCATTCACATCACAATGTTCTCCTTCTGGGACAAATGTTTTCTTTCTGTAATAACTATGGTACTAATAGATCTACTTCTTATTACTCAATAGTATCTATTTTTTTTGTTTATCTCCAAGCCTGCTACTCATTTCTGGGGTCCTTCATCTTTAGCTGTAACACTGGGTCTACTTTACAAGACTGAAATCCCACTTAGCTGACTTTCATAATGCCGAGATGAAAAAGCCGACAACTGCATATCACCGACCTCCCAGAACACCGACATTCCACTCCAGGTAAGTAACCTCTTGGCCAAACTAAAAATTAAATTAAAACTGAAGCAAATTAAGCCCACCCATGTGGGGGTTTTGCCCCCCACACCTCCCCTAACTAAATATACCAACTCTGAGATTGCACTACTGTGAAGGTAAAGGGCAAAGTTCAACATGGTGGCCTAGTGGTTACTTACCTAGAGTGTCAAGTCGGTGTTCCGGGAGGTCGGTGATATGCAGTTGTTGGCTTTTTCATCTTGGCATTATGAAAGTCGGGCAAGTAGGATTTTGGTATTGTAAAGCTGACCAGTAACACTTTGCACTTTGCAGAATTGAACCTCAGATGCCTTTTCTCATCCCATTTGGTTAGTCTATTGAAGTGCCTATTCAGGATCTTCCACTCATCTAATGCCTTTCCAACAATTTTGGTAAAATCCCCAAACAGGATATCATGCTTTCAACAAATCTGTTGGTTTCCAACACAAATTTCCTAAAAATTACTATGCCCAGGCCCATCCTCTGCATGATGACACATGCCATGTCTCAATCCCTCACCACAGCCTTCTGCCTCTTTCCATTTAGCCATTCCTCAGTTAATTTGACTATCTTCCGCTGCCTTCTAATATGCCAACTAGCCATTTGTGGGGAAAGAGTTAAGCAAAGGCTATGGTAAACTCAAAGTGCACCATGTTCACTGGAGTATCTCTTGTCCATTTCCAGTGTCATTTATTTATAGAACCAAACAAGATTTGAATTGTAGTCCCTCTTACCTACAAAACCATGACAACAGTCATCCAGAAGGCTATCAACTTCCATGAATTATCCTAGTTCTGCCTGCAGCTTAAATAAGATTATTAAAAGGTATATAGTTATCTGGATCTGTTCTTTTTTCAATCATGGAACCACTTCCTGGTCTTGAAAGCATTTCCATTACTGAGAGAGATCACTGATAGAACTCTGAAAGAATAATCAGGTTAGCCTGCACCACTGGTTTAGTGGATACAGGGATAAAGCCCTGACTAAGATGCATGCAACACAAGTTCATTTAGGGGCTTGGGTACCTGAGAGAGCTGACATGGCAAAAGGGAGAAGTGGAAAATCTCAGCTTGCTTATCTCCCTTTGGAGGGAGAATGCGGGGCACATATCTAGGTGTACACTAAGGTATATTTCTCCTTGACAGAGACTGGAGAAATTTACTGAAAGTGTCTTGCCTGATAATGGAGTTGAGGACATTCTGATGTTACATAACACACAGAAGTGACTGAATTCCTAATGCCCACTGCACAGCTTCCATGGGATGAATGTTTGGTAATGCACGGGGAGTTAAGGTCTAAAGAGAAAAACCCAAATCCACTGTGAATTATGGTACCAATTCCTATGCCTGACTCTCATTCCAGTAGTAATGACTGGGCTTAAAGAGTCTTTATGGCAGACTAGAGGGAGCAAGGTTTGATGGTCAAGAATGGATGGGAACAAAAATAAAACTGGATATGCAGAGAGAAATTAAACATGATAGCTGATTCCTTAACAAGAAACAGTAATACTTATTTTCCCCATGCTAAAAATCACTTAGAAAACAGCATAATAAGATTTACAAATAAATAAATAAATAAATATAATCAAAACTGCAAAATAAAAAAGTGTAAAATGTAAAGTTTTTTCATATTATTATGTGCATTTTTGCATTTAACTTTATTGTATCGTGTTTTGAAATGTAATGCACTTTATTCTCAAATTTCAGGTGAAAAAAGGTAAACAGTACTTACCAGAGGTAAATACATGTATTAAGAAAAAAAAATAAAAAATGGCCAATCTCTTCTACACGTACCATTTGCAGTAACATGCAGAGCTACCGATGCTTACAATGCAAATAGCTGAGCTTAATAATTACACTTTAAGCATGATTACTTCTGAAAAGGGAAATTAAGGAAGCAAAATATACTCTGCTACAGTCCATAGAGCACCCCTCCCACATACTGACCATATGGTGACTTTGCAAAATGTGTCAACAGAAAAGCAGACGGGGCTCGGTACCAGGAATAAAAAAATGGGGAAAATATTTGCACTTTTTCTAGCAAATTGTACATCTTCTTGCTCTCCAAAATAGCTATTCATCTCTTAAGTAAAATATGTAGTATTTTGCCTAATGTCAAAAGAAGCCTAACATTTGTAAAAGAGAATATAGATTTCAACAAACTTGCTGCTTTTTCAGGAATTTACTGTGGTAACAGCCTAATATGGCATTAATGAATTTTATATGACTGTATCACTGAACTGAAAAAAATTGCATGATAACCAGTCATGGAAACGTTTGGGTTGTATACTTAGTGTTTTAACATTTTATTTAAAGCAAGGTGAATGACTTGGGAGATATATTTGGAATGTTTGTTTCATAGTAAATGAGTTGGATGACTAGAACAGACTTCCTGGTGAGGAAAAAAAATGATAATTCCAGACTATATCTGCAAATGTGAGTAAAATCTATTGCTGAACACTTGATAAGACAGCATCATACATGATAATAAAATATTTTTGGATAGCTATGTTATTGTAAAATGTTCATATCAGTGCTTCTTCTCACTGATTCCTGATCTGCAAGTCATCACTAACTGGGAAACTAAATATTAACTATTGTAGCCCCATATAAGTCGTTATTAAATAGCACAACTTTTCTTACTCTATAGAGCAGATTTAGTGCAAAATGCTCAGCATATAAACTGACTAAAAGCACTGATAAAAGTTATATCCACCATTTTCTTACCTTAAAGTCTGGCTGATACTGCCTGTTTTTAATTTGTGGTTTACTGACGTTCCGTCTGTGTTCTACATCCATCATCATCATCATTATTATTATTAAAAGCAAATCTATGCCGAGATAAAAATATATTAATTTTTCTAGTGGCAACATAGTTTAAACTCTTTTGAAGTCTACCTTGGTCTTTTAGGGTACTCTTGTTAGGGTATAATTACATAGCTCATAGCTCAATGTATGTATTTTCTTAAATGATAAGGTCTTGGAGTCTTAATTGCTGTGGCATTTTAAAGACAAATGAGTCTCAGGCAGCTAAGCTACAAGCATTACAGACCTCTCTGGTATGCTTAATTATCCAAATATTCCTTTTAAAAATTCTAACCAAATCAGTCTCTTTAGACGGTAATAAGAAACAAGAAACAATTTCAGCATTTTAAACAGGCTGAAGCACATGGACTACCTAATACATTATTTATTCATTATTTACATTTCTTCCCTGCGTTACTCCCAATAGGCATGAACTATTTTCAGGGGAAGACATAAGGTAGTATTCATAATGACTAGGTAAACTCCGGCATTGTTTACTGAAAATGATATGTGAAATATGAGTAGAGTATTACATGGTTTTATGTTACTACATGGTAAATACTGCTAAGATTATTTTCTTGAGGCTTTACCTTTTCTGCCAGTGGGCTTCCTTGAACCCCTAAGACCTCTGATGTCTTCCTCAAGGAGTGTCTGCCCAGAAAATTAAAATATCTCAAGAGTTTTGTCCTTGGATGGAGGATCCCTAAGTTATTACATTATACTCTTGAAACTTACTTTATGAAGCAGAAGCCCTTAGCTGTAGGCAAAGGCCCAAAAGTTTTATCTCCTCAGTATAAGTTCATCTGAACAGAAAATTAGGCTACTTTAAAGAATCATATGACAACAGCCTTATCTGTTCTATAGCCAGCCTGCATCTACCTGCCATCTGTAACTCTTATAACAATGAAGGAGGATAAACCTCATCTTTGCTGAGCTTGCAAAAGACCTATGAGGGTAATCATTTTCCTCTGTTCCTTGTGAAATACCCAAGTCCTTTTAATGGACTTAAATTTCATGTTGGAAAGGCATACTGTTCCTTTTCTTGAGCCAGCATGATCTGCAGAACTGATGCTTGTCTCATAACAGATATTACATTTATTTTGAGAAGATTTACTCTGCCATTTATGCATTACATTTGTGTAAAATTTAACTTCTTCACACTGATTGGTACAGTTTTCCCAGTAGCATCCACAGTGCTGATGTAGCCAGCACTAGGCTCACAGCAAAAGATACAAAGCTAATGTCAGCTCAAGTTAGCTTCAGGTTTTCTTACTACAAGAAATAGTTAGGAACTCCTAGAATTCCACAAAAAATTGACATATAATGTTTCTCTGATAGTACAACTAATGTTCTTGTGTCTTTCGGCTTATCCTGGTTAGGGGTCACCACAGCGGAACTCCGGTCCGCTAATGTTTTGGTAGTGGATTTTTACGTGCCGAGTTACCAGCCCTGACGCACAACCTTCAATGAAGGCACGCCCATTCACGCAAGCCTCCACACAGAAGATGCTCTAGCTGAGAATCGAACGCAACAACGTCTTGCTGTGAGGCAACAACGCTACCGCAGCACCACTTCCGCGAATACTGATAGTGCAACTAATACTGGTTAGAATTTGACCTGACTTATTTTTGTAGTAGCTGCTTCTGTGTTTTTAAAGAGATTTAAATTTGCTTATTTTACTGTTCTTTTTTGGCTTTACAGTGCAAAGTAGTTTACTCACTTAAGTCTGTCTCACATCTTAATAATTTGCCTGAGGGAGACAGATTCCCCCTAAAGATTTCACTCATGGTGTTTAATCTCTTTAAGGGCAAAGTACACCAGGTCAGACTGTGATTTCACTAAATACGTCAAGCATACTGCTAAAAATGAACAGTTAAATGTGTTTAAGACTTGTCAAGGACAAAATGTAAGGCTGTGGCCAGTAAATCAGTGAAAGATGAGATGTAAAACCTACTGAAAAGCAAGTTACATCAGAAAAAAAATACTCTAGTAATGGAAAGCATTGGAGTATAAGGTAAAACATACCACAAAATACACACACTAGAAAAAGCAAAAATGTTTGGGAAAAAAGAGAAACAGAGAAATCTGCTACAAAGAAATTTGTTAAGCAAGTCATTGTGGTTATTTTAAGACTAATTTCTGGTGTCAACACTAATAATAGACTTTTGCTTGCTTTCTTGCCAGAGCAAACTAGTGTCAGAATCCACAAAGAGGGCAAAATCACATCAGTGAAAGCATCACCTTTGAAGGTAGTGCCACAATATACCTGTAGTCTGCTGATACACCTCTCTGGTCTAGTGTTTTCTTTGCCACACATTTGCACATTACCTGTTACTCTAGCTTTAGGCTTTGCAGTTCTTTTTTACTTTGCTATTATTAAAAAAAATGAACTAGTTTGCTATAATTGTTCCTAACAGCCCTCTCCAGCTATTTGCTATAGCATTTATTTTTAGCTGGTCTTTAGCAAACAATTCTCATTGTTAAAAAAAAAGTTGTGTTTGGCAGCTTGCTTGCTTAACTAGTACCTACTAATTTTGTTGCCTGGCAGTTACAGAAAGCAAGGCAGTAGCAAAGAAGTGCATTAAATGTAGTTGTAAAATTTCTCTCCAACATCAGCAGACTCCATATGTGGTGCCTGTCTTGGGGAGGAATGCATAACCAAGAAATATAAAAATTGTAAAGCCTTTGATCAACTTATATTGAAGGGTATACATCCCTCCACTGCAATCTTTTCCAAAGGGGCTTCCTTCTCAGGTATTACCTCAAGATTGGCCCTTTCAGCAGCTACAGTTGAATCTGAGTCTCATAATTGTTCACAGAATAGATACTAAGAAAAGAATATGGATAGAAAGATTAATAAAAGACAAAGAGAGAGAATAAGACATCTAATTCAGAGGATATTTCTTCAGTTCCTGTAAAAAATCTAACCGTGGAGGATTGCATTTCTACCACTTCCCCTTCTCCTGTTGGTGTATCTGAACTTCTTGTCATTGTTTAAGATTGTTCACCAAAGTTCTTCGAGACTGTGTAATCATTGTCAGAGCTGAAGTCGGAACATTTTTTACCCTCTAGACCATCATTTACAAGATATAATGGAGCATTTCGTAGTCATTTTATAACAGTTGATTTCAACTGCAAGTTTATGTTGAAGACTTTCTTGAAGATACAACAGTAAATGGGTCTCACCTCTTCCCCCTGTGGCTCCATGATGAGTAATGGAGCTTTAACTTGCCTTCTGTTTCAGTGCTTTCATTCCAGCTGTCCTCACCAGCCACTATGATGACGCCACATGTCAAGAGTTTGGTTATCACCCTGAAGACATAGATGTTGACTTCAACAGATGTGTCATTATTAATTGTAAGCTCAGCTTAGAAGAACAACCCCTTGCTTTAATGCCTTCTGTGTTGATAATGCCACCACTGCAAGTGATGTTGAAGCTGTTTGATACTGGGGACCTTTGTTGCCCTAGAAGTAAGGATTACCCTATCAAGGTCAGGCTTGGTGCAGATTTGTTAGCATCTCTGCCAATCTCCAGTTGTTCAGATTTCATTGCTAGGTATTCAGCTATGGACTGAGGCTTGATTGGTTCATTGCTGCTGATGTTTGGGTTCAGGATGTTTGCGATGGGTTCACTGCTGATTTCTTCAACATTGACATCAGCCTCAATGGGCTTCAGCTTGAGGCAGTTGGCATCAGTACCCTCTGGGCAAGAGCTGTTTGATTTTGGCATAGATACTGCAAGCTATTCTGTACATGCTGCTTTTGGCACCTGTGCCAGTGAAAACTTCTGCCAACTAGAGACCCTTTCTTACTTGCATCTTCTGCCATTCAGCTTTTTTTAGCAGTAAGTCAGAGGACCCATCATGTCTATCTGGGAAGATTTTTTTTCTCCTTTTTCCTTCTCGGATACTTCCTTCTGAGGAGAGGTAAGAAGTATAAGTGTGAGAGGAGGCACCAGGACCCCTGCTGGACTTCTTCATCTCAGGAATGGATAATGGGGATGGTGTAGCTTCCATACCATTCTTTCAAATGGCCTCAGTTTGGGGAAAGCATAGAAATGATGAGACTGAGGAGTGGGTGGTCCACAGACTGCATGACAGCTTCACAGTGGATCTTGCAGAAGGCATTTAGGTCCCCCTGCCTACCTTCCCTCTGAATCATCATGGCCTTTGTCATCAGGACTGCATGGGAAGAACCTTGTGTTGAGGCACCTATATATAGGAGGCCAGATAAGGTCCTCAGACCTTTGAAGAACTGAAATTGTTGGGTCCATACCCCTGTACCAAATCTTATTGTCATTGCAGTAGCCTTTAAAAAAGGCACATAATCTGCAGATCCTGCTGTCCAACCCCTACCCCCGATACAAAGTCTGGACAATGGACAGATTTGGGAATTTGATTTGGGAATTTTGCTTACATTCCCTTTACTTTCACCTTGAGGATAGTAAATTGCTTATCATATATGTTGTACTTCCTGTGAGACATCCAAGGTGCTGGAACATTGATCATAAGATCAGCTGCAATCACAGGCAGCATCTACGGCTTCCATATAGACACTTGCCATATGCTTGACACACAGCTCTGATAATGGTGCGGGTAGGACATTAGGCACTCCATTGTCATGTTTGCTTGCATTGCACCTTATTTATTTTACTGAGGATTCCAGGACATCTTTCCTTGACCCCTTTGATGGAATTTCCTTGTTTTATAGGTTCATAGGTTCATAGGTTGGTACTAGGCTATCGGCCCTAGGGCCTATACAAGCCTAGCCATAACAATTCCCTGGATATTTCTTCCCACAATATTTACTTCTCTGGACCCCTGTCTAGCAGGGCAACTGACATGATCCCCGGGGTGAATTTCCTATCTCCCATCCAATCATCAAGGTTCCTTTTGAAGAGGGCCAAGGAGGCGCTCTGCTTGACATGTATGGGCAGTCTATTCCAGAGTATGGGGAGTCTCTGGGTCAGGAACCTATCGCTCCAGCATGTTTTGTTCATTGTGATGACAAGGTTTAGATCCCTGGAGTGTGTGGCTCTGAGGGATTGGGATTTCTTTAAGTGGAGCATGTCCAACAGCTCAGGGTTTGACATGGCCTTGTATGTTAAGCAGAGATCACCTCTGAGTAGACAATATGCCACAGAGTATAGCTGGAGTTTATTTAGATGGTCAGCATATGGCATCTGCTTTAGGCCTGTGATTCTTTTAGTGAGGTATTTCTGTGGCCTTTCCAGCTGTTGCAGATGTTTTGTGAGGTACATACCAAATGGGGCATTATACTCTATAATGGGTCTAATGAGGGATGAGTACAGTGGGACAATCACCTCCGTTTTTCTGAATGAAAAGCCCTTAGTGATGAGGTGTACCACATAGAAGGATTTCCTGACTGTTCCGGTGATGTGGTTATCGAAAGTGAGACCACTGTCCACCTGTGTCCCTAATTCTCTCATCACACTTTCAATGTTTAGTGTACTACCACCTATGTGGTAATTCATGGGTACATGTTTTTTTCCAAAGAGGATAACTATACATTTCTTGGCATTAAGCTTGAGCCCATGGCTCTGGCACCAGGCATCTGTTTCTGTAAGGCCCTTTTGTAGAATATCCACATCATTTGGGGATTCAGTAATGGCTCCCAGTTTGCAGTCATCTGCGAACTTTGTTAGCCAGAGTCCCTTAGTGTTGGCCTGTACTTCAGAGAAGTTGATGCCAAACAAGAGTGGTCCTAGGACTGAACCCTGAGGTACGCATGCCACTTGTCACTTGCCTGGAGCTGGATTTGGAGTCGGCTACTTTTACAGTCTGGGTTCTGTCAGTAAGCCAGTTGGCAACCCATCGAGTGACGTAGGGATTTATGCCCAGCTTAGTAAGTTTATCTATGATTCCAGTGTTGGGGATGGTGTCGAAGGCCTTGGCAAGGACCACATAGGCTGTGTGAACCGCCTTACCCTCATCCACAGCTCTGGAGACTGATTCGAAGAAATCAATCAGATTCAGGAGACAAGATCGGCCCTTCACAAACCCAAACTGGGTGGGGTCCAATGTTTGAAGGTTGCCAATGTCTTTGTTTATAAGTTCCATGATAATGTGTTCCATGCCCTTGCAGATCAGGCTTGTCAGACTGATGGGACAGTAGTTCCTGGGATCCAAGGCAGATCCCCCCTTGTGGAGTGGGATAACTGTAGCTGTGCACCACTCAGTGGGCATGGAGCCTGAGGTGAGGCTATGATTAAATATGACACTTAGGTGAGGTGCCAGTTCATTTTGTAGTTCATGTAGTACACAGCCTGGGATATCATCTGGTCCCATGGATGCTGTATTCTTAGCTTTGGAGAGTGCGGTTTCTACCTGTGTGGCCATGATTACCGGAATTTGGCAATCTTTTGGTATTGAGATGGGCCCTTTAGGGGGTAAGAGGGGGGTGAAGTTGGCACTAAATCGATCTGCCAGGATATTGACAATATCCTTGGGATCAGTATATTTAATGCCATTCTGTTGTAGCTCAGTGCAGATCTGAGCATTGCCATTTAGATTCTTGACATAACTACAGAATGCCTTGTGGTTGTCTTTGGAATCTTTGGCAATTTTATTTTCGTAACGAGCTTTTGAGGATTTTATGAGGGATTTCAGCTTCTTACTGAGGCTGGTGAGGGAGTTTTTTTCATCCTGGGATTTTCCTCTTTTCTGCAACAGTTCATAGGTTCATAGGTTCATACTAGCCTATCTGCCCTGGGGCAATTACAAGCCTAGCCTGATTTTGTTTGGCTTACGCCACCCCTTGATTTGAGTATACTGTGCCCTTTTTAAGGTTTAGTTTACTGTGCCTCTGTCTAATAGTGACACAGAAGTAATCCCCGGGACAAACCTATGATCCCCCATCCACTCATCAAAATTCTTCTTGAAGAGATTCAATGAGGTGCTCTGCCTAACATTAACTGGAATTCTATTCCAGAGCGAAGGGAGCCTCTGGGCTATGAATCTGTCCCTCCAGCAAGTTCTATTTATTTCTGTGCTGAGGTTCAAGTCCCTCGAGCGTGTGGCACTAAGGGATTTAGATTTACTGAGGTGGAGCATGTCCATTAATTCTGGATTGGACATAGCTTTATATGTCAGGCATAGATCGCCTCGAAGTAGGCGGTATGCAACTGAGTAGAGCTGGAGTTTTTTTAACCGAGCAGCATATGGCATCTGCTTGAGTCCCTTGATCCTCTTGGTGAGGTACTTTTGGGGTCTTTCTAATTGCTGCAGGTATCGGGTAAGGTACATCCCAAAAGGGGCATTATATTCTATGATAGACCTGATGAGGGATGAATAAAGGGGCACGATTACCTCTCTTGATCTAGATGTGAATCCTTTCATGATGAGGTGGGCTATGTAGAAGGTCTTTCTAACCACTTTGGCAATGTGGTTGTCAAAGGAGAGATTGCTATCAACTTGGGTCCCCAGATCCCTAATTACTTTCTCTGTACTTAATGGGTTACCGCCTATGTGGTAATTTGTGGGCACATTGTTTTTGCCAAAGGGTATGACTACACACTTTTTGGCATTTAGCTTTAGACCATGGCTCTGGCACCAGTTATCTGTCTCTGTGAGACCTTTTTGAAGGATGTTTGTGTCAGCTGGAGAGTCGATTATGGCGCCCAGTTTGCAGTCATCTGTGAACTTGGTGAGCCATGGTCCTCCCACATTGGCCTGTACCTCGGAAAAGTATATACCGAACAAGAGCATTCCCAGGACAGAACCTTTTGGAATGCCACTTGTGACCGATTTCGAGTCTGACATGGCTCCAGCAACTCTCACTCTGTGAGTTCTGTCTTTGAGCCAGTTTGCAACCCATCTTGTGACATAGGGGTTTATATTTAAGCTGGATAGCTTATCTATAATGCCCAAGTGGGGTAGTGTGTCAAATGCCTTTGCTAGGTCCAGATAGGCTGTGTGGACTACCTTCCCTTCATCTATGGCTTTGGTGACTGTTTCAAAGAAGTCGACCAGGTTCAAAAGGCAGGATCTGCCCTTGACGAAGCCGAATTGGGTAGGATCTAGTGTCTGTAGGTCCCCAATGTCTTTGTTTATGAGCTCCATGATGATCCTCTCCATAGCCTTGCAGACTAGGCTAGTCAGGCTTATGGGGCGATAGTTTCCAGGGTCCATAGAGGCTCCACCTTTGTGGAGTGGGACCACTGTTGCTGTACGCCATTCTGTGGGCACATATCCTGTAGTGAGGCTGAGATTGTACAGCTGTTTTATTTGAGGGGTTAGTTCTTCTTGGAGTTCATGTAGGACGCAACCCGGGACGCCATCTGGTCCCATGGAAGCAGTGTTTTTTGCTTTGGAGAGGGCAGCCTTCACCTGAGCATCAGAGATGTTTGGGAGGCAGCCCTCTGCCGGGATAGATACTTGCTCTTTTGGGGGGGGGGGGAAGTTTGCACTGAACCTGTCTGCCAGGATATTGGCGATGTCTGTGGGTTCAGTGTATTTTTTGTCATTTAGAATCAACTCAGAACAAGTCTGGGAGTTGCATCCCAGGTTCCTAACATAACTGAAAAAAGCCTTATGATTGTCTTTAGTGTCCTGTGCAATTTTTATCTCGAAGCTGGCCTTGGAGGATTTTATGAGGGATCGTAATTTTTTGCTAGTACTGATCAGAGCTGCCTTCCCTATTAGGGATTTTGCTCTATCATGTAGTAGCTTCCTCCTTCTGTTGTACAGTTTATTTATGGCTGGGGTCCACCAGACTGAACGCCTGCCTTTGGATGATTGTGTCTTGGTTTTGTTTGGGATAGCATGATGCATGCATTCCTGGAGATGTCCGTAGAATGCGTTTATATAGGATTCTGCAGTTTGGGCCATAGTTTCCACTGGCCCAGGGGCCTTGAAGGATTCCCCTTCGGTTTTGAGAAGTGAGAAGTTTGCTTTTGAGAAGTTTTTCACTGTGGTTTTCTGGGCTGGGGGTGGGGTCGGGATGTGGATATCCAGTGAAATTAATTTATGGTCTGATCTTACCAATGAGGGATATACTTCTGGTATTGAGCATAGAGTACCCATGTTGGTAATGATCAGGTCTAGTATGTTATCCCCTCTTGTGGGAGTGGTGACTAGTTGTTCCATAGCATTTGAGTTTATAATTTCCAGGAACCTTTGGGCTAAGGTGCTGGGGCTTGAGTAGTGCTCCCAGTCTATGTTTGAGTAGTTGAAGTCGCCCAATACAATGATGTTCGGAGAGATCTTCATGTTCTCCATTGTTTTCAGGAAAGCTGAGTGGGATTCCTGACTTTGAGAGGGTGGTCTGTAGGATGCTATAAACTGAAAAGCAGTCTTGCCCACTGTTAGTTGCACATAGATGATCTCCGATACTTCGTGCAATGCCACTAACCTGGAGGTGTGGATATCCTTGATAAATATGGAAACTCCCCCTCCTTTTGTGGTTCAGTCCGGGTTTTGGGGCCGAAAAGTATGATATGAGGTATAACCTGGTAGTGCTGGGGTGCTCTCTGGAGCCTTGAACCAGGTTTCTGTCACTGCACAGATATCGATGTTCTCCATACTGAGGAGAGCTTTGAGTGCGTGCATCTTGAGGTTAAGACTTCTGGCATTTAGCAGCATTATCCTTAGTTTCTTGTTCCTTGTGCTGTCTATGGAGGTGGGTTTCACTTTTGAGCCTTGCCTAAAAAAGGCACTATGTGGATGGCAAGAGCCTTTGCCAATATCCGAAAGCCCAGTGGTGACAGGTGCAAGCCGTCCCTAGCAAAGCAACGTGGCTTGTCGAGCATGTCATCCCAGGCTGACAGACACTGGATCCCCTTTGAATGATACCAAAATTTTAGCCAATTGTTAAAATCGATCATTTTGTCTTTGTACTGTGGCATCATTCTAGGTGAGAGTAAGATGCTACTCAAGGTCAGGGTCATACCGGCCTGGGCTACATGATCAGAGAGCTCCTCTATGTCTCTTTTCATGTAGTCCAGGGAGGTACGTCTCAGGTCATTCACACCAGCATGTATGATGACTGAGTCATATTTGTATTTGCTTTGGAGTGACCTGAGTGCTTGCGTTATGTGGCGGATCCTAGTGCCCGACAGGCAGCTCACTGTGACCTTCTGTTTGTTCAGCCTAGTGAGCGGGACGTCAGTGTGTCTGACAATAGAGTCACCTATTACAAGAGTATCAGGTGTGTTATTCAGCCTTAAGGGCTGTGGCTGCTTGGCACACTGACTTTGTGGGCTATGTGTTGGGCGTGTTTTGTTTTGGGGTAGCGTTTGCTTGGATGTCTGCTTTGGAGGTCTCTGTTGCTTAGGTAGATTTTTATTTAGAGCCTTTGAGTATGTTTTTGTGTATTTATGTGTTTGGTTCGCTGATGTGGTGGGACTATGTGATACTGGAATTGTGTTGTGTGAGGTTACCTTCTCCTCCTGACTGGTTTCACCAGTTTTGAGATGAGAGAACTCAGCCTCCAGTTTGGCTATATGGTTGCATCTCTCACATATATTTGAACCTGTTTGGAGGAGGAGAGGGTTGTCCGTGTACATGAGACAGTTGTAATATTGCCTCAAAATTCCCAGATTCACCAGCTGGACTGGAGAGGAAACCATTGACTGACCTTTGGACATGCTAGAGTAATATTGGGAAACTGAATTAAGACGGACCAATAGGGGTCAAGGTAATCATTGAGAGTATAAGAGTAAGTAGTGCTTATGGTTTAATAGTGCTAACTTGTAAGATTACTTATTTGGACCAGTGAAGGGCCTTAGAATGAGAATATGGTGTTTAATTTGAGAGATAGAGCAGTTCTAAGGGAAAAAGTGAAGAGCAGACTTCGTGGAGCCAGGAATAGTTTAAACCCAATTAGGCGGCGCTGCCCGTTGTTGCGCTATGCACAAAAATGTGCAAAACCGCGCAAAAGAGGGTTTTAAGAGAGGGAGATCAAGGAGTTTGGAATTGACCCAAAATGGCCAATAAAACTACAGTTTCAAGGCAGTAACCACTCCCACAGGGGCAGGCAGGCTGCTCAATGTTTATCACTGCCACTGATGAACAGAGAGACTTCCCTTTAGCCCAAGCAAAAACTGGCCTCCAAGAAACTTACAATCAGTTCAGAACAGCAAGCCTGTAACTGAACTTTTTTAAATCTCAGAAAAGTGGGAAAAAAGCAAGTTTTTTTGTTTTTTTAAAGATAGCAGAGGTTCACAAGTATCAACAAGTTATAACAGTGCAGTAAATGACTCCACACTTGAGTGCTAGGCCAGAGACAGATAAAATGCAAGTTTTAAGAAAAAAACGATTTTAAAAATAAGTGCAAACAGGAAATTCAGTAAACAGCTCTAGGTTGTGTTCTAAATACAGTTACCAATGCAGAAATCAAGTTTAACAAGCCTCCTCATGCAGCTACATGTCCCTTGCATTCCTGACTTGCAGCAACCTAATAGGCTGACAATACGAAGAAGATGTCCAATCCAGAATTAGAGCCACACGCTCGAGGGACTTGAACCTCAGCACAGAAATAAATAGAACTTGCTGGAGGGACAGATTCATAACCCAGAGGCTCCCTTCGCTCTGGAATAGAATTCCACACTGTTGTGTTCTAAATACAGTTACCAATGCAGAAATCAAGTTTAACAAGCCAGAAAATGTTCAAAGTAGGCGGCTATGCAGAAAAACTTAGCAAATAATCTGAAGAAAAATACTTAAAATCTCAAAAGTGGCTCCTTTCTTCTCTCAGCATTTTCTCCTCTTGGTGGGTGCTTCCCCAACAGCCAACAAGTCTGAAAAGATGCCAAAACCACGAGGCAATCTGGTTCTAAGAGAGGGAGATCAAGGAGTTTGGAATTGACCCAAAATGGCCAATAAAACTACAGTTTCAAGGCAGTAACCACTCCCACAGGGGCAGGCAGGCTGCTCAATGTTTATCACTGCCACTGATGAACAGGGAGACTGTGACAGCAGTCTGCTAGGCCAGAGACGGATAAAATGTTGCTTCCTTCTGTTGTATAGTTTGTTTATAGCAGGGGACCACCAGATTGGCTTCCTTTTTTTGGAGAAGAGCATCTTAGTTTTATTTGGGATAGCACGATTCATGCACGAATGGATGTGGTCGTGCAGTGCCTTAGTGTAGAATTTTGCAGTCGAACTTTCAGATCCTGTCTGCATGGTTGTCATGAAGTTTGTCACTTCTGACTTCAGTAGCATGAAGTTGGCCTTGGAGAAGTTTTTAAGGAGGTTTCCTTACTGGTTTATCACATTTGTAGAGAAAAGGTAAGGAATATGGGAAAAAAGGGCAAAACCCTTACAGCTGATAGTTTAAAATATCAGGCTCTATAATACCCATTCTTAAGGATGCAGGATACAAAAAGAGTCCATGACAGTTATGCTCTGATGTTGCTACAACAGCATAACCATAGATTTGAGAGAAGCCAGTGAAGCCTTGGGAACTTCCAGAATAGATGCCAACCCAAAGGCAAGAATAACTCTGTTGTAGGAAGATAGCAGTTGAATATCTGTGGACTTGCCTGACTCTCCTATCCTGTGCTCCACACTATGTGCACATCTTCTTGGTACTGTCAGCCTATTAGGTTGCTGCAAGTCAGGAATGCAAGGGACATGTAGCTGCATGAGGACAAATAATGATCTGTGGTTGTATACTTTGGATGGAGCATCATGTTGCACCATGCACCATGGATTGCCCCTCCTTTTGCCTTTGTGACAGGCCATCATGTAAGATAACTGAATTCAGACAATAACATCCAGAGGCTATATCATTACCTTTCAAGCATCTCCTATGCCTCACTGTGTTCTATTATGTTACATTCTACCCCACCAAAAGACTGTAGTAAAATAAGAGGTGCTAAACCACATAAACAAAAGTGCCATGGAAAGGGTCCCTCTAGACCAGAAAGAGTGTGGTTATTGTTCCAAATTTTTATGTATTTATTTATTTATTTGTTTATTTATTTTCTAGAGAAAACAGAGGACATCAGAACAACTTTAGAACTAAGTGGCCTCAATAATTTTATTCCTAAAGAAAATTTCCAGATAGACACAATGCAGTCCATCCTTCCTTTTCTAGTGGAAGGGGACTGGATGAGATCTTTGGACCTCCACATCAGCTATCTCCACCTAAAGATTGACAAGTCCAGGAAATTGCTTTTTATTTTGAGTAGGAGGTAGACATTTTCAGTTTTGGGCGTTTTCATTCAGTCTCACCGTAGCCCCTGGTGTTTACCAAATGTGTGCCTATATTGCCATGAACCAGAGGCTGTAAGGGATCAGGATTTTCCCCTTAACTGGATGACTGGCTGCTACTTGCCTTGATTTGGGATATGGTAAACACTACAAGGTCATAGAAAGAGCTCTTACAGACACAGACAATATTAGGTTCATAGGTATATACTAGGCTAATAACCACCAGTGCCTTTATAAGCCTAGCCATGCAACCCAACCCATTTGTGTCCCTATGTATCATGGGGATTTATTAGGAGGGGTTATGTTAGTTAGGAAGTTTCTTGAGGTTATGTTGGGGGAGGGGGTATGTTAGTTTGGTTATTAATGTTTGCCTCTGTCTATCAGAGACATGGGGACCAGAAGGAGTGAATTTTTGATTTCCCATCCATTGATCAAGCTTACAGGTAACTAGGATTGTGGATGGGCTCTGCTTCATATGGCTAGCAGTTCCAGAGTATGGGGATCTTTTGAAAACATACCTGTCTCACCAATGTGTCTTATTTATGTTGTTGTTCTTCTTTCGACTTTTCCCGGTTAGGGGTTGCCACAGCGGAAATCAGGTCCACTAATGATTGGCAGTAGATTTTTACGGTGCTGAGGTACCAGCTTGATGCCCAACCTTCAATGAAGGCACACCCATTCATACATGTCTTTTGAACGCCACTCGACCATGGGGAGGACATGCAGACTCCACACAGAAGGTGCTCCAGCCAAGAATCGAACGGGAGAATCTCTTGCTGTGAGGCAACAATGCTACCGCTGCACCACAGCATGTCACAAGCAAAATTTAAATCCTTGGATATAGAGGTTCTGATGCTGTCCATTTTGCAGATGTGCAAAATCTCCAGCAGAGCTAGATCCAAGGATGCCAGGCATAGATCGCCTCTCAGTGACCTGTACAAGACTGAGTATAGAGATAGGGCTTTAAGGCACTCTATACAGGGCAATCTGTTTATACCCTGGATTCTCCTGGTAAAGAACCTTCATGGGCATTCCAGCTGTTGCATATGTCTGTTCAGGTACATGCCAAAGGGGTCATTACACTCAATGATGGGTCTAATAATGGCTAAATAAAGTGGCACTATGACTTCTTTGGACCTGGATGCCATGCCCTTAATTATAAGTTGGGTGATATAGAATGATTTTCTTGCAGGTTTGTCAAAGACCAGATTACTATCTACTCATGTTCCCAGATCCCTGACTACCAGGTTAACTCTTAAGGGTGTCTTATTAATGGAGTAATTAGCCAGGGTGGCAGTTTTCCCAATAGGCACTCTAATGCATTTCTTGGCATTGAGTTTTAATCACTGACTTTGGCACCAGTCATTTGTTTGTGTTAGACTCTCTTGTAAGATATTTGTGTCATGAAGGGAATCTATGATAGCTCCTGATTTACAACCATCTGCAAACTTGGTCAGCCAGAGGGACTTGACATTCACCTTTACCTCCAGGAAGTAGATTCCAAATAGTAGCAGTCCCAGCATGGAACCCTGAGGTACCCCACTGATGACTCATCTCTTAGTGGAGATGGTCTCACCAATCCTGACTCTTGGATCCTGTCTGTGAGCCAGCTGGCAATCCAGTGAGTTATATAGCAGTTTATGATCAGTTCAGTAAGTTTGTCTACTATACCTGAGTGGGGTTTTGTATCAAATTGCTAAGCCAATTTCAGGTCACCAGTATGCACTTTTTTCCCCTTATCCATTGCCTTGGTGACCTTCTCAAAGATGTCCACCAGGTTTATTAGGCTTGACCTTCTCTTGACAAAGCCAGACTGGGTTAGGTCCAGTGTCTGAAGGTTGCCTATGTCTTTGTTGATTATTTTCATGATAATTAATTCCATGGCTTTGCATATTAGGCTAGTCAGACTAATAGGTTTGTTGTTTCCAGGGTCAGTTGATGGTCCACTCTTGTGTAGTGGGATAACAATTACAGTCCTCTGTTCTTGTGGTACAAAACTTGTTTTGAAGCTATATTTGAAAAGTGATTTCATAGGATCATAAGTTCATAGGAGATTACCAGGCTAACGGCTTAATGTCCATTACAAGCCTAGCCAATATAACCCAATTTTACCCAATAAATGGCCCCTAAGGACAAGAGAATTGCATAGTTTTGTGCCTCTGCATTGAGTATCTTACAGATTGCCCTTATTAATATGGGACATAGGCACTGCCCCAGTGTGAATTTGCGATTTCCCCATCCATTGATCCAAACTGCATTTGAAGAGGGGCAGGGAAGGGCTCTGCTTAATGTGAATAGGAAGCCTGTTCCAAAGAAGGGCAATCTCTGAGATAGATATCTGTCTCTCCAGCATGTTTTGTTTGAGTTGCTGACTAAGTTTAGATCCCTAGATCAGGTGACCCTCATGCTGTCTGACTTGTGGATATGTAGCAGTTCCATTATGGCTGAATCTGTGAGCGCCTTGTAGGTCAGGCATAGGTCACCCCTTAATAGTCAGTACGAGATAGAGTAAAGGGATAAGGTTTTTAGTCTATCCGCATAGTTCATGTTGTTTACACCCTGTATTTTTTGTGAGGAACCTCTGAGGCCATTCCAGCTGTTGTAAATGCCTAGTCAAGTGCATGCCAAATAGTGCACTGTACTTGATCATTGGTCTAATGAGGGCTGAGTATAGTAAGAGTATAATGTTCATGGATCTGTATGCTACACATTTACTGATAAGTTGTACCACATAGAAGGATTTCCTCACCACTGTCGACACATGGCAGTTACTATCTATTTGTGTACCTAGATCTCTCACCTCTGAGTCTACTCTAAGGAGTGTGCAATTAATGTTGCAATTTAGGAAATAGTTTTGGCACCAATCATTTGTCTGATCTAGAACCTCCTGAAGGATATCTACATTGTTGGGGGATTCAGTGACTGCCCCAGATTACAGTTGTTGGGAAACTTTTTCATCCAGAGGTCTTCCACATTTTTGTGTACAAACTGAACCGGCTGCAAGTACACTAAGGTGCCAAGAGTACAGCAATAAAAGTAAAATAAAGGCACCAAAGCTACACACTAAAACTCCACAATTTATTTAAAGAACAGAGGGTGAGCGCTTTCGCAACTCAATGTTGCTTCATCAGATGTCTGATGAAGCAACATTGACTTGCGAAAGCGCTCACCCTCTGTTCTTTAAATAAATTGTGGAGTTTTAGTGTCTTCCACATTTTCCTTGACTTCTGAAAAATATATTCTGAACAGGGGTGGCCCCAGTACAGAGTCTTGTGGCACACCACTAGTAACTGGCCTCTTGCTGGATCTGGATTCACCCACTTTAACTTCGTGTCTTTTCCATGAGACAATTGGCTCTCCGTCTGGTGACATAGGGATTTATGCCCAGTTTCATGAGTTTATTTGTAATATCTGAGTGGGGAAGTGTGTCAAATGCCTTGGCCAGGTCAAGGTAGATGGTATGTACAGTTTTACCCTCATCTACGGCTTTAGTGACTTTCTCAAATAAATTCACCAGCTTCAGTAGGCATGACTTGCCCTTGAAAAAAGCTGAATTGGGTTGGGTCCAGTGTTTGCAGGTCTCCTATGTCATTATTTATCTGGTCCATGATTATTCTTTCCATGGCCTTACATATAACAGTAGTCAAACTTATGGGTCTGTAATTTCCAGGGTCAGTAGATGGTCCCCCTTTATGCAGAGGGATGACTGTTGCTGTCCTCCACTCTATTGGGATAAAACCAGTCCATAGGCTGCAGTTAAATAGAAATCCTAAGGGGTCTGATAAGTCCTGATTGAAGCTGTTTAAGAGGCAACCTGGTATATTGTCAAGTCCCATTGAAGGCGTGTTGCCAGCTTTAGAGAGGACAATGGCAACCTATTCTTTGGTGATAATTGGTGGTGGACTGGTGGAGGGTATTTTTTGGGAAGAACTGGGGGTGATGGGGAGATGAAATTTGAGCTGAATTTGTCATCCAGCAGATTTGCTATGTCCTCCAGCTGAGTATAGGTGATGTCATCTACAACTAATTCTGCACATTGTTGAGTGTTGCCCTTAAGTTTGCGGACATTACTGAAAAATGCTGTATGGTTATCCTTTTATTTTTACCTCAAAGTCAACTTTCAGAGACTTGAATAGGTCCCTGATTCACTTGTTTAAACTAATGAAGGACTTACTGCTCTGTTGTGCACATTCACTCTTACTTCTCAACAGGATTTTCTTTCTTTTGTTGTACAAACTGTTAATACCAGGGGTCCACCTGAGTGGCTTGTTTTTGCAGTTTGATCTGGGTTTATTTTGATCTGGTACTGCTGTTTTTATGCAGTTGTTTATATGGTCATACAAGGCTTATGTGTACATCTCTATAGGTTTCTGTGTTTTCTGGATTTAGGGGAGCTTCCAAACTAGCCATGCCATCCCTTAATAGTGGGTAATTTATCTTAGAGAAGTTCTTAAAAGTTTTTAGGTGTTAGGTGTGGGGACTAGTTTTACCTTCATTTCAAGGGAGACCACTTTGTGATATGATCTTACCAGTGAGGACATAACACTAGGGGGGTGCAGCACTCTCCCATATTTATGAGTACCAAATCTAAGGTATCAGTTACCCTAGTGGGAGTGCAAACTAGCTGCTCCAGAGAATTTGAATTTACAAGGTCAACACATTTTTGGGCCTGCATGTTAATGGTCGTGGATGCCTCCCAATTAATGGAGGATAATTATCCATAAGTATGGTATTGGGCTGGATAGTGAGTGATTCTAGTAACTTCAAGTGAATGTGATAGGTCATATTTCGAAGATATTAAGGAAGCATCCTGGGATATTGCTGGAGCCCATTGAGGCTGTATTTTGTACCTTAACTGTGGTTTCCAGGACCAGCTGCCTGCTAATAGTTAGGTTTATGCTAGTAGGTATTTCATGGGGGGAGAGGGGGAGAGGGGGAGTGGGGAATGATGTTTGAGCTGAATTTGTCAGCCAGCAAATTTGCTATGTCATTCTGATCAGTGAAGGTGGCACCATTGACCACCAATTCGGCACACTGATGTCTGCTGCCTTTGTAGTTGTGGACATAGCTGTAGAAGGCCTTGAGGTTGTCTTTAGCCTGTGAGGCTTTCCTGAACTAGTAATTAGCCTTGTTGGACTAAATTAGTCCTCTTAGTTTCTTGTTTAGTTTAGAGAGCTCCTACCATTATGAGAGTTGCTCTTCTAATTTTTGCCATGACTTTTTTCCTTTTGTTATATACCCTATTAAGATTAGGATTCCACCAGTGTGTTTTATTCTTAGAGCTTGTTTAGGGATTATTTCTAGTAGGTACAGCAGCCTGTATACTGCCAGTTACAAAGTTGTACAGGGTCTCTGTGAACAATTCTCCATAGGTTTCTGTGAACTCGGGGTTGGAAGAGGCACTGAATTTTGACAAACTATTGCTTAATAGGATGTAGTTTGCTTTCCTAACCATTACATAGTTTGCTGGGTTTGCTGAGTTGATTTTCATTTCAAAGGAGACAGCTTTGTGGTCTGACATCACCAGTTAAGACATGACACTTTGTGGGGGGGGGGTGCAGCACTCTCCCACATTGGTAAGTACCAGGTCTAGTGTGTTTGAACCTCTAGTGCTTGTGCACACTATCTGGTTAAGGGTGTTTGTGTGAATAAAGTCCAGGAATTGATGTACCTGCAAGTATGGGGCAGGGTATGTTTCCCAATCTATAGAGGGGTAGTTAAAGTCCCCCATGAATAGGGTATTTGGTTTAATAGTGATGGTCACCAGTAGGTCTAGATATGAGCTATGGGATTTCAAGGACATAGAGGGTAACTTGTAGCTTGCTAGGATATGGTATGGGACTTTGTGGTGATTTGCACATGGATTAATTCCAGGGCATCAACCTGTTTAACCAACCTAGAGTTATGCTTGTTGCTAATATAAATTGAGACATCTCCACCTTTTGTCTCTGTTTCTGCAGTTGATGGTCTAAATGTGTGGAAAGCACTGAAACCTTGCATTGCCAAAGTACTTTCTGCTGGTTTACACAATGTCTTGGTAATGGCACAGATGTCTATATTATCCAGAGTGAGGAGAACTTGTAGAGTGTGGAGTTTCTTGTTTAGGCTCTTAGAAATGAGCAGCAACACTGTAAGTTTCTTTGGGTGTTATTTGTTATGTTGGTAGTTTTGTCCATTTGGTGTTGCTCAAAAAAGGCTCTAAGGGGGTGGATAAAGTTTTAGACAATATTTAGAAGCCTAGGGTAGACAAATGCAAACCATCCTTTGCAAAGCAATGTGGTTTGTTAACCATGTCCTCTCATGCTGAAAATATTGAGTCCTGGAAAGACACCAGAAACAAAGCCAATTATTGAAGTCAATCATCTTTTGTTCAGACAGTGGCATCATCCTTGGTGAAGGTAGAATGATGCTCAGTGCAAGACATATACCTGCCTGAAACACATATTCATAAAGATCAACAAAGGCTGTCTTCATATAGTCCGGGGAAGTATGTTTCAGATCATTAACCCTCACATGGACAATGATAGAATCCTACTGTTACCTGTGGTATAGTGACTTGAATATGTGCATAACTGGGCAGATCCTGGCTCCAGATAAGGAACAAGCCATTATTTTCTCTTTGTCCAATTTGGGAAGTGGGATATGTGTGTGTCATACAATGGAGTCCCTTATGACAAGAGTTCTGAGTAATGCGTTTGCTTGCCTTATGGGTTTTTCTCTTGGGGTCCACTGAATGTAGGTGTATGTTTGGTGTTTGGTGTTGCTTTTGGTGAGTGCTCTAGAGATTGCTAATGATAGGCATTGTCATTTACAGGCTTAGGAGGTCTTTGAGGTTTGGGAAGATTGCTTTTTAATACCTCAGCATAAGTTGGTCTTGTGTGTGTGGTTTACACTGTGTGGCAGATGTAGTGTGTGTTCTCGACAACCTTGTTTGTATACAAGACTTTTGCCTCCAGTGAAACTGTATATGTGCATCTGTCACATACTGTGTTTGCTCCTTTAAGGATTAAATGCTTGTCTCTAAGCATGAGACAACTGCTACATTGTCTTAGGATGCCCATATCTACCAAGCTGGCTATGGAGATATTTGGAAATTGCATATCCATGTTGTCCAGACCTGTATATGGGTGGACTGGGTTGTACAGAGGTCTCCATGGATAGTCTCTGGGGTTTGGCACTAGACTAGGTTAAAGTGTGCTAAGATCTAATAGCAGAGCTGTTTAATGTGCTCAAACCTGCCTCTAAAGCTGAACTGCAGTACTTCTCTTGAAAATTGCTTTTTTCTAGCAACCATTATGTCTGCTAGAAAAAATACTGAATTACAGTTGTTGTGTGTAAAATCTCCTTAGTTGATCTTTCACAAACATACAGCATCATTGCAAATTAATCCTTCCTTTGTGCCTAATGTAGCTTCAAAACAGATCTTAATCATTCATTTGATGTGACTGTATTTTTCCAACAATTCCAACAGATGCAAAGAGGCTTCCTGCATTGTATGGATGTTCACAGATAGCTCATATTCTATAATACCTCAGACAGTATCTGGCTATTCACAGACAGCTTAGACTGTATGTGGGCCAAACCAAATCAGTAAGAAAAGACTCCCAGTTATTAGTCTCATTTCCTTGAAAAAAAGTGGGCTCCAAAGCTTCCAAGGTCACTCTAGTCATGTTGATTTCTGACTGGTATAAATAATGATATAACAAATGCCAGTAGTGTAGTAACAGTGTGGCAAGAGGGATAACTGTACTGGACTCAAAGTGTTTGGGGAAGCAATCCGCTGATCCCGATCTCTCTTTAATGCAATACTGGCTTTCAAAAGCCAGTACTGCATTTGCAATCAAACCTGAGCACTGCAGTGCTCCCTGTGTGGTCTAAACTGTAGCAACTGCTTGCTGTATTGTAGCAAGCAGTTTCCTACATTTTTTTTTCTAAAACATAAGAGATGTAGCAGGTAGGGTATACACTGTAGCAACTGTTTGCTACATTTGTAACAAGCAGTTTGCTCCACTTTAAAAAGAAGAATTTTTTTAATTAAAATATGAACACCGTGCACTCCATGCAGGCAGGGTATAAACTGTAGTAACTGTTCCTTCATTTGTAGCAAATAGTTTGTGACAGTTTAAAAACAAAGTTTTTTAACTAAAACATGAGTGCTGTAGCACTCTGTGCAGGCAGGGTGTAAACTGCAGCAACCGTTTACTACAGTTACATTTTTTTTTTCATAAAGTAAGTTGAAGGAGGATTGGGGGCAGGGTATACAAATGGGACCTGAATGGCTGGTACAAGAGGGAGAGGGGACACGTCACACTTAGCCACCTGGTTGGTGTGGAAGTGTTTTTTTTTTTTGTTTTTTGTTTTTTTAATTTTGCTCAGCACAATTAAGAGCTGAGGTGTGGGGTGCTGGTTCATTATATCAGGCCAGAGTGATGGTTGAACCAGCTATGCTTCTGACATATACAATAAAGTGTTGCATGGTGCTGCAGACCAATGTTTACCTCTAATGCCTTTTTCAGAAATTAGCCTATAAATGATATTTGGAAGCTCCCTTATGGATGTCTTTAAATACTTTTGCAAGACACTATCAAATAAGGTGGATGTGTTCCCTAGATTTCAGTCTTCCTTTAGAACGCAATCATCCTTTGGTATGTTCCAATAATGACAACAGTGGAGGATAAGCTTGGGACTCTGTCCTGCTGCTTTATATTATTTTATCTATCTGCCATTTTATTATTATTTATCTATTTTATCTATCTGCATTTACTAATCAGGTAGGTAAGCTGGTCCAAAGACTTTTCATTCATGACTCAGGCCATCAGACAAAGACAAACATAATACAATAATAATAGGTTGCATTATTTAAAGTACATTTTGTTAAACAAACTTACAGTAACTATGAGAGAAGGAATTATTGAGCTGTAGCCAAATATTCTGAAAGGTATTGTGCAACTTAAGATGCTAAAAGGTGTCAATATAAAATTATTCAATTTTAATGAAAAAAGTAGTACATACAGTGAAGTATTTTCAGCCAGATAATTCACAACTATCCATAACAAACATGTAGTAGTAAAATATTCTGTATATGAAAACAAGTACATGGAAGTAAGACTTCGCCATAATCCTCAAATCATGTACATTTGATTGCTTTTAACGGATTAGTTTTAAAAAGATTTCTAAATAAGGGGTAATTGTCACATTTTCTTATTATTAGAGGGATTCATTTCCAATTTACTGATGAGGATGAACCTCCTCATTCCAGATGTAAATGTTACATAATTGCCTTAATAACTGGTCTGGAAAATCAGGTCCATCCTCACTATTACTCATCTTCCTTTCCCATGCCTGAGGATCTGGATATTGTTTGTGGATCATTGGTTATTGCTTGTATTAGTGGTATGGTACTTGACCTTTAAGGGGCACACTAGACATCTTGAAGAAGCTAGAGTGCCAAGTATTATGGGTAAAGGGAATGAGCTGTTAGCCTGGGAAAGTTTTAAGTGATTGTGGCTTCAGTCCTACTGGCTGCTGTAGATAGATTGGCCCAACTAGTTGTGTCATTTTGGTAAACAAATAACATCTGCTTCTTCCCTAATGAGGACATAGTTTGAGTATATTAGAGCTGAGCAGTAAAAGCCTTAGTAAGTCCTGCTCTGCTGCCTCAAATTAAAGATATAATGAGGGATGTCCTAGTGCTTAGGCCTCAAAACCTGGGCAAACAGGTAATACTGCACTGTTCTGAATTAAAAGAAATGTTCCTAAGATGGTGTAGTTGGCATTAGAAACAACTAAAAACAATCATATTTTTGGGTACTCTGTCACTGGAGAGAACAGTGAGGGCATTGTGTATGTGTCCTCTACCATGGCAGTAAAGGTTTAATAATCCAGGCTCAATTGAGTTCATAAGATGAAGCCATTACAGAGACATATTCATAAAGAGAAACAGAATAAGCCTCTGTCTAATGCAAAAACAGAATAACTGGATTAAATGACCAGAAATAAGCTTGGTGGCCACATAGCAAATGTAAGGATGCAGTACTTGCATCACTGTGAGCAGCAACATCAGATATTGCCATGACAGTACATGCCTGGCTAAAGCCATCATCCTACAAAGCAGCAAGAAGATCCACAACCAAAAAACAAACATCTAAGAACCAAAGGAACACCTTTATTTGTCTTCACAAGAAAGTGAGTTTCATTCCAAAAACAGCTGAGAGCTTTCATCCTGGAGCAACAAATGGACCAACTGTTTTTGGAATAAGGCCACTTTCTTGTGAAGACAAGTGGAGGAATTCCTTTGGTTCCTATGATGAAGCCATCAAGGTACCACTAATAAATGACCCTGCTGTGAATACTGACCCACTGTCTCTGGAGGCAAGACTCATTAGATCTTCTCAGAAATTAAGAAAACTGAAGACCAAGTATGGGTTAAACAAGTTTTTTCAGACTCTAATCATGTTTTTGTCCAAAAAACTACCCAGGTGAAAAATTATTTTATTATGAAAGAGCATTACAAAGAAAAACATCTAGTCAAACAATCTCCAGCCACTCATAAAAGCCATTTTTACTGAACTATGAAGGTCATTGGCATACTCTACGACTAACCTCATCATGTTAACTTTTCTGCCCTATAACTGTTATACAACTAGACCAAACACTGATGATTTTCTGCAAAAAATGCCATCTGTAGTAACAGACAAATGAGTTATAGAAACAGTGCCGTCAGGGTATGCCATAGAATGCACATATAAACAGTACATACAGGATATGCAATATAATACACCAGAAAATCTCACATGGAAGGAATACCAAGCACACATCAGGACTGCCAATATTTAGCTTTGGACCAGCTCCAGAGACTATTAATGAAAAAAGTAATAGAACCATTTCCAGATTATTAAAAAAGAACAGATTTTGCTTCAATTTTTTGCTGTCCGATTAAGTATCTTTTAGACCAATTTGAGATCCAACAACCCTCAAGAGATTTGTAACGCAGCTAAAATTCAGTATTACTTCACTCCAATATTTGTTTTTCCTGACACCAAGAGACTTTTTTTACTGATTATTGTAGGCAAAAGAGATTTATCAGGTTTACCATTTGGACTAGCAGCTGTACTGGTAACTTTCACAAAGAACATTGGCTAGGTCTTGGCTCACATTAGAATAAAAGGCCTTCACATGTTCCCTTACCTGAATGATTGTTTGGTGATATTAGTATATAGTATATAAGCTCAATACAGTTTTCCAATGGAACAGATTTTCATGTTGTACTAACCCCTAGCTTCATCAACAAAGTCTCTTTGATGGTAAATTTGTTGATTTAGTTACCAGGGTTTTTTTTTTCTGTAGAGAACAAACAGGGGGAAACAAGTATTACATTTAATGGATGCCTACACACAACTAATGTTTTGCCTCCTGAACTCCCAAACCCATCAGATTCAGAAATAATGCTTATTTATTTTCTCCTTTGTTAAAAATATGAAAGAGAAAATTGACTTGAGTATGTAGATCTTAACTAAGTGGTTAGATGACTTTGTTATTTCTTTTATTTTACTTTTGTTGAATAGTCTAATAAAGAACAGACCATTTTCAAGGGAGACCCAGGGATAAAAGCTCCAGAGCTATTAGAAACAGCTATTAATAATACAAATAAGGCTTGCAAGAAGTAAAAACATGCATTATAGCAACAAAAATTAAATGCAAGATATCATCATGAAAAAGAAAGATAGAAAACTAAGGAAAAGGCACTGCTAGAAGATTATAGGGACTAACTACTCCCAGGATTTCTGAAAGTACTTCTTCATAGAGATGGTATTAGACTCCTGGAATGGACTATTAGAGTGGGATGTGAACAGAGAGAAAGAGAGAGAGAGAGAGAGAGAGAATCCACAGATGTGAGAAAGCATGAAATGGGAAGAAAAAGTGTAAGGGTAAGTTGTAGATAGAAAGGAGGTAGAATGTTAAGTGCACACATAGGACAGACTAGATAGGCTGCCATCAAGCAAATGGAATGAAGTGGAAAGTCCACCTCCATGATTGCATTAGAGGAATGCTATAAAGGAAGAAAGCTGACTTGCACTCCTTCAGTCCATTTGCACTGGTCTCTGGAAACAGAGAACTTTTTAATGGTCTGTTTTTTTTTTTTCCTTTTTTTTCTCACCGGTTTCACTGACTGCATGATTGACTGATGAAATAAGCATTTCTAAACTCTTTTGTTTACTTTGAAGCTGAAATTTTTATTTTATGAAGGCCAGTAGCTGCATCAAAGATTTTTTTTTTTGCATAACTGCTCATTTGTTTATAAAGGGGCCCCTAGGGTTAAGTGCTTAATCTTCATGTTTTGTTTTGGTTCAAACCACTTTTCTCTAGTCATCTGAGGTACATCTTTCCATCCATACTGATATGAGTACCCTCAGGAACCATTTCTCTGCTAACTCACCCAACATGTTAATCATATCTATCATAAATTCATCTGCTGAGTTCCCTAACTTAATGTTCCTTTTAGTGCTGTTCTTATTTTTGCTATACCGTGGGCTCTTCTTCCTCTTTCATCAGAGGCAGTGTATGTTGAAGTACAGCTTCTGTGGGGTTTTCTTTATTAGAAGATCTTGGTAGTATTCCGTCCATCTGCCTTTCATGTCCTGTGGATTGGTGAGAGGTTGTTGCTCGTATTTTTTATGAATGGTGTCTGAGGAATATCTTATTTATCTTTCTGTCTTTGCCTTGCACTCTGGTATATTTTTGTTCCATCAGCTTTGCCACTTTTCAGGACTTGGCAGAGCTCCCCTGATGCTTTATTTTTTGCTATTGTGACTGCTTTCTTTTCCTCTTTGTTAGCCAAAAATATGTCTTCTTAGCCTGTTCCATTTCTATGTTCAAATTTTTCCTGCACTCCTTCTTTCTTTAGATAACTTTCTGGACATCTGCATTCCACCATATCTGCTCTATAGTCTACACAGATGCTGTTTTGAGACATTACCATTTTTCTTCAAGTCCACCTATTTCCTCTTCTTCCTGAAGTGCTAGAGCCCTGAGTATTTCCTTGAACTCATGTGCTTTCTCTCCAGTTAACTTCCAGGTCTTCAGCCTAGTCTCTGCTGACTTGAGAGCTTTCTCTGACTAGTGTTTGCAGCTGATTGTAGCCACCAGTAGTTTATATTACAGACCAACTATTTCTCTGGGGACAACTTTGCATTGATTCAACCACAGTGTTCCTTCCTTAATAGGGGAAGTCTAGTTGAGTTGCATGTTGGCCACTCTCGAATGTGACCTTGTGGCTGCCTTACAGAGCCATATGTTGGCCACCATCAAACAATTTGCCAGAAAGAAGTATAGAATAGCTTCTCCTTCTTTAGTGCTGTTGTCCCAACCATGTGGACCCAGGCAATCCTCATATCCTGTTCTGTCTGTCCTAATATCAGCATTCAGGTCCCTATTATCAACAGCCATCTACCATCCATCCATCCAATTTGTAAACTGCTTGTCCTGGTGATGATTACAGTTGTAACAAAATTAGCAGGCTATTATGAGACTTTCCTATCTGCAGTAACAGCCTGCAACTCATCCTGTGGGAGCCTCAAACATTCCCAGGCAAATTGAAAGATGGAATCTCTCCTAGATTTGCTACAGGGCTTCTCTCCCATGGCCTGAGTTACCTCCCATGGAAAGTGTCTAATGGACTTCTTCACAAGGTGCCCCAGCTACCTCAGATGATTCCCATCAACAAGGAGGAGTCATGACTCTTCCCTGAAATCCTCCCAAAATGCCAAGGTCTTCACAGCATTATGGAGAGTGAGCCCAGATACGCTGTAGAATAACCTCATTTTGCCACTTACATTAATGAACTCATCCTTACAGTCACTACTCAGAGCTCATTACCATAGTTTGGGATGGGGACATAAGCTGACCAGTAAAGTGAGAGCTTTGTAGATTGACTTCTCCACCAAAGTCCAATAAGATGCTTGCAGCACTGCCACAGCACTGAACACATCTGTTGGTCAGTTTCCTTATCTCCTCTACCTTCACTAATGAATAAGATTTCAAGGCACTTAAGCTCCTTCACCTCAAGTAGCTGCTCCTCCATCCATTGCAAAGAGCACTTCTCACTTTCCAGGAAGAGAACCAAGACTTTTAATTTGAGGTACTGATTTTCATTCCATCCAAATCCCATCCACCAGTGAAACTCTCCACTGCACCCTATCCCAGTCACTTCAGCCTGAGAAGGCAACATGGTACACAAGCAATAAAGATGCAAAACTTACATCCACAAACTGGATGCTCTTCATAGGTTCATAGGTGTGTACTAGGCTAATGGCCCTGGAGCCTTTACAAGCCTAGCCCAAAAAATTGCCCAGGCATCGTGCCACCCAATGTTAGTTTACAGTGGCTATATCCAGTAGTGCAACTGGAATGATCCCTGGAGTGAACTTTCTGTTACCCAGCCACTCGTCAAGATTTCTCTTGAAGAGAGCCAGTGAGGTGCTCTGCTTGACATGAATGGTATGCTTATTCTAGAGTATGGGCACTCTTTGGGAGATGATCCTGTCCCTCCAGCGTGTTCTGTTAATTGTGGTAATGAGGTTGTGATCTCTGGAGTGTGTGGTGCAGGGGGACTGGGATTTCTTTAGGTGTAGCATTTCAAGTGAGGCTGGGTCAGACATGGCTTTGTAAGTCAAGCAGAGATCACCTCTAAGTAGATGATAAGAGACTGAAAACAGCTGAAGTTTCTTGAGTCTGTCCATGTGTTTAAGGCCTAGGCTCTTTTTTGTGAGGTACTTTTGTGGCCTGTCCAGCTGTTGTAGGTGTCTGGTCAGGTACATGCCAAATGGGGTGTTATATTCCATGATTGGTCTAATGAGGGATGAGTAGAGAGGGATGATAACCTCTTTCTTCCTGGATACGAAACCTCTGGTTATAAGATGTGCCACATCGAAGGACTTTCTGACCACAGTGGCAATGTGGTGGCCGAAGTTTAGGTGGCTGTTGACCTGGGTTCCCAGATCTCTTATGGCCCCTTCAGTGTTCAATGGGCTCCCATCAACATGGTAATTCATGAGAACTGAGTTTTTTCCAAAGGGGATGATAATGCATTTTTTGGCGTTAAGCTTCAGGCCATGGTTCCGACATCAGTCACTGGTCTCAGAGAGGCCCTTTTGTAGGATGTCTGCATCACTTGGGGAGTTGATAATGACTCCTAGCTTGCAGTCATCAGTGAACTTGGTCAGCCAGTGTCTTTCTGTGTTGGCCTGGACTTCTGAGAAGTAGATGCCAAACAGGAGAGGGCCCAGGACCGAGCCTTGTGGGACTCCACTCCACTTTCCTTATCTGTATTTGTCTTAACAATTTCAGGGTTCTTCTTCAAATCTAATAAAGCATAACACTGTCATTTGTTTAAGTTACCAGAAAAGCACTAAGTCCATATGATACAATGTATAAATATCACATTCGCAAACCTTTTCAAAGGCCTTGACTATAGAACGTCTAATAGGTATAAATGTACTCATTTTTTTAATTACTAAAACAATTATCCATTTGTGGAAACATCAAATTTAAATTCACAATTTGAGTAAACATCCTTAACTCACTAATACTTTATTCTGCTTTACCACCAGTAGCTGGTAAAAAGGACAACCCTTATTTAAGAGCTGTATTTCAGACTATTTCAAATGATATAATAAAATTACAGACAACATTCCTGAATATGTATTTACCTGTACTTGCTGTGGAATCATTCCAAGCCACCAGTCTTTAATAATTTAATGTCTTCCTTTTCCTTTTCCATCTGATTTTCCTTTTGGCTGTAACAGAAATGACATTTAAATTGGCCTCATTAGCAATGGAAAATCCACCTAATTATGAGTGCTTTCTTTCATATTATCATTTCTTGCAGATCCCTGGAAGTCAAAGTTTGTGATGCAGACGTGAAATATGTTGTTGTCACATCCAATTTATCATTCATTTGCACTGTTGTAGGGCAAGAAGTTGCATTCAATTCCTTTTTGGAAGAAGTTAATTTCTCCACTATTTCATTGCCAGGATCTCACAGAAGTTCCACAGTTGATTTTTCAGCCACTGAATGAGATCTCTTACCTCCTGTATATTCTGTACCTGTACTTCATATGTATTCCGAAGGCCACTGAAAGACATCACCACGTCTAAAGTCATTCACATCTCTTTGGTGCTTCCTTCTCTTAGTTGTTGAAGGATGCTGTTCAAATACAAAAAGAGTACTGAGCATGGTCTCAAACTTAACATGTAAATAAAAAAGGAAGATGAAGTTATCTGGGCATGTAGCTTATTAGCTTCTCATAACATTTCATGGTTAATGTGCTCCAAAAATTCAGTTATAAGCTTCATATAATCAAAGTTCAATTTTAGATTAAGGCTCTGCTATTGTTTTAAAAGTTCCAGGTACTCATTCCTATAATTCTGCATCTTTAGGATTCATAAATATCTAGGTATGATACCCCGTTTGATATATGCATCAAACCTGAACCTCTGTTACTGCAGACATTATCACTAACAAAATTTATTCTTAAGTAAATGTATGTTCTCAGTTAAGTCATGTACAGCAGTGTTCTCCAAGGCTGTATCCTGTTGCTCCTCAATCAAAGAACCACTATTCACTAATAAAGGATTCTATCTCACCAAGATTAATGAATTAAAATACTGCTGAGCATAAGGGTTATAGAAATCTGCTTCAAATGACTGTAAACTGTGATGCCTGGCTTCTTCGGTAGAACCCATGAACATAGTACAGTTGTACAGTTGACTTACAATAACAGTAGCTGTTCGACTAGACGACTGCAGTCATACTACTCTCCATTCATCCCCCAAGAATGATCCCTTCCTTGGCTGGGGTGGGCTAGCCTTCTTTTTTCTTGTTTCAACAAGACTTCACCCAGAGCAGTAGGCTTCTGCCATCTTTTCTAAGGGCAACTTTTGGGGTGTCTATACATCCCTTTTAAATCAGCACATCTGATTGTGCTAAGGGCATAAGTATGGCACACAAGGAAGGTGCTTGAAATTTTGTAAGCCAGATATGTATCCTTGGCAGGATATGTTTCATATTTAATGGCTACCGCAATAGTGGTCTGTTCAAACATCTACTGTTATGGTAAATTAATTACAAAATGGTACTTTCCTCAGAATTTCAGCAGTGTTTTTCTATTCATGCTGAGAACAATCTAGGCAATATTTTATGTCTGCCTCCTGAGTTGTAGGTTGGTTTGTCAGTACTAGTTTAAGAACATGACTTCATCATCAAATTACTTCCATGCTAATGCTTTTGCAACAGCTGGATTGTTAGTGCTTATCAATCAAATCTCAAGACCTCATGTCTTGCTAGGATTATGCTGAAGGCATCTTTCTTTAAACTGACAGCTTACCTCCCCTCTGGTGTGGTGTCAAAAAGCAGGTCAAAGGGTTACCATCATGACAATAGACAGTACTGGTCACAGTTCCTTGCTAATAAATTAACAAAGTCCATTCGAATGCAATATCCCTGTCCTCTCTAGGAATATGGGAGAAGCTGGTCAGAAGGAGGGAGATAAATTTCTCCCCCACAGCAGCATTGGCTAGGCAGTCTTAGGGCCAAGGGTGTAGCTAGACGTACTCACAGTACACAAATGAGTACATTTCTTTTTTCTAAACATCTCTCAAAAACTTTATAACAAAAAAACAAATAATGTTTGGAAGTATCTAAATTAGCAAATATTGTATAAAACTTTATAAAGCATGCTTATGTGACAGGGATGTACCAATACAAATGCTCTTTTTAAGCTTAAAAGTGGTAGTATTTGAAACTAGTGTGTCTCTTCCTTAAGTGTACAGAGGCAGCATTTTGAAGGTTGAGTACATTTTTAAAATGCTAGGTGGGTGCAGTAGCAGCATTAGGTTTTTGTACAAAATATAAGCTCTTGGCTACACCCCTGCTTAGAGCACTCTCACTATGCCTGCAAGGGAATGTTGACTGAAGTCTACCTTCTCAACCTGCAGACATTGAAAATAAGAGCAAGGCCCTTGAAAATAGGAACATCCTGCTAAAAATCTGAACATCTAATTAGTATAATATCTGAATACCAAATAGCACATTACTCTTCCCGTTTTCAGTAAGAATGTGGGATACTACTCAGAAACACAATGAGTGTAAAATCTGTGGAGTTTGATGAACTTGATCACAAAATTCTATCACACAGTCATTTATTTTCATTTCAGAAAAAGAAAGTTGTAAGATGTGTGCCCTTTTTCTTTAAATTATTTTTGCCACTGTTGTGCTGGTCATGTAGTATGGCTTTTCTGTGTAATAGATTCAAAAATCACATATGATGAAGGGGATTTAAAAAATTGTGTGAATGGGCAAATCAAGCCTGAAAATGGGGACATACCTGCAAAACTAGGGACATCCTAAATCGGGCCTGAAAATAGCAATGTTCTTCCAAAGTAGGAACAGTTGAGAAGTCTGACTGAAAGACTTATAGGTACCAGGCTTCACCCCCCCAGCCCACCTTACTTATGCTGCTAATATGTATATATATATATATATATATATATATATATATATATATATATATATATACATATATATATATATATTTATATATATATAATATAAATACATATACACAACATACATGCACAGACACACACATATACACATACATGTGTGGCTACACATACAAGTGTGTTTTATAGATAGATAGATAGATAGATAGACAGACAGACAGACAGATAGATAGATGTAGATCAATATAGATATATAGATAGGTTTAGACACAGATATTAATAATCCAGCAGAAGGAAAAGACCATGCCAGTAGTGTGTGTGTGTGTGTGTGTGTGTGTGTGTGTGTGTGTGTGTGTGTGTGTGTGTGTAAGGAATACATATGAATTATGCTGAAAAAATACACAAATAAAGGCACACACATGCACTAGTCTATATTTGCATACATAATTTTGCATGGTGTAATTAGACTGTCATTTAAACTAATGCTACATTTTAAGATAATCCCGCCTGTTCCTGAAATGGAAGTTGACATGGCTACAATAGAGTTAATAACAAAAACAAAATAATCATAACAGCCTCGGGAGCCAGTTTCTGGGTCTTGAAAATTAAACCAAAATAACCAAAATGATAACTTACAGCCTGATGCAGCTAAATACATAACAGCTAAGAAAATATCATAAAATGCATGCTGAAAAATTATAAAATAATATAATTGGCTGAAATTGCCATTCTGCTAATTACGTTTGGAAGGCTGCTCTCTATTACTATAAACTTTAAGCGAATGAAGAGTTTGACTTTACATTCAGAATTATAAAATCTGTGTTGAGTCTATCAGTAGGGGTTTCATTTTAACTGACGATGAATGTATAAAATGCTGACATTTAGTGAGTGATTCCTGTGGCTCTATCATTTCAGATCTGAGTGTAGGGCAGGCAGATGGGATTTAATTTAATGTATCCATGCTGTCAGCTCCTATGGTTGTATCACATCTTATTATAAGCAGAGGGATAACAGCATAATTAACCATGCTGACAGTGGTATGTTAAATGTATATTTAAAGTGGGACTGGGATATAGAAAATTTTAATAATCTGGTAATGCTTTGCAATGACTCATTCAAGGCAATCATTTCTGTACTCTACTTGCTTCTTTCTTTAAGAGGAAGCTGTAAGGAAATTTGTTTTAATCACGCAGAAGACTAAATATGAGAAGCCATACATAGCAAGCTATCAATAGCCTGGGGAACTGACAGAAAGGGTGAAGAGGTTCAGTATCAAGGAACACTTGAAATAAGCCACCTTATGTATACATGTGTGTATACACATATTCAGTCTTACATGGTATATGGCTAAACAGAAACATGCTCACTATCACAGACATTTTCTGTTTCTAACTTTCTCTATATCCTCTCTCTTAACTTTCTGCTCGGGTTGTGTGTGTGTACCACTACACTGTTGTTTTTTTTTTGTTTGTTTTTTACTTCAGCCTACTGTGCATCAGGGTTTTTGTCAAGCAGTGACAGACAGCTGATATACAGTCACCATAGTGCAATTCTGTACCTGAACCAGTAAGAATGCTTATGGAATTCTGTTATTTTGTACTGCACCTTACCTATGTGGCCATATTTGGCCTTTGGACTTCATATTTCTCCTTGCCTTTCACAGGAGACACAGAAAACTGCATGATCTCCAAGTCTGCTTTGAGAAGGTACTACTTGTAGAGATCAGTCAATGAAGGTAAGGCATGAGCACCAGAAGGTTTGTGGAGCTTTAGAAAAGGCTAGGATATGAATGTTGTTAACATCCATCCTCTGACTGCATAAACCTACTTAATCACTTTTGGCACTGTTCCAAAGAAGAAAAGGTATCCAGTCTTTAATAGACGACCCTCATATCTCAGTCACCATCTTTGTTTACACCTTCCTCCTTTCAAAACAAACTTATTCTTGGAGAATTAATTTGTCCCTCTCTTGCTGATGTTCTAGTCACATGAATTTATATCTGAATCCATTGTAAGTGGGAGTCTAACCAGTGTGCTAGTGGGATGATGACATTGCTTTATTACTCTGTATTTGGATTTAAGTCTGCCAGTAGTGTACAGCAGAAACACTTTAAAATTGCCAGGAAAATACAAACATACATTCTTCAAACATTTCCAAACAGAACTACATTTCCAAATAGAACTCCTCTTCTTATGTTAAGCAAGCATAGGAAGATGCTGATGGAAGAAGTCCCATGGTCTCTTGAGTTTACTCGGGTTTTACATCTAGACAAGTGTGATTTTGCCACCTGTATCCTACCACATTATTTTTTTTGTCTGGCCCATTTATCTTTGAACCTCCTTTCTGGAATGTGTTCTACCCATGCCTGTAGAATTTTGTGCCAAAGTCTCTAACCTATATCTTTATGTCGACCATGACTTTCTTTTTCTAGCTGCCATGCATATCCCTTCTCCTCCTTACTACTGCCTTCTTCATTTCCACTGACACATTATGTCCATAGCACATTATATCATATCATAGTCCTCTATTTCTTCCAGAATATACCTCTTTTTCTCCTCATCTCTGTTGAACACAAAGCCATGCTGCTTATGTCTTTCCTCAGGCCTAGGTGTGTCCATCCTCCCAACAGTTCTGATAAATCTTCACTGCAATCTCTCTAGCAGCTTCTAATACCCAAAATAATAATCAAGCAGCTATGTAAAACCCATGAATTTTGGTATGTCTTGATGGTTTGGTTTTATTAACCTTAGAAGCAAAGAATGAGAGTTTCATAGAAGTCTGTAAGACTTTGATCCCTGAAGATGCCGAGAATGTGAATGTGAATGTGTATAGAACCCCAAAGCTGTAGTACACTACTAATATTCATAAATTATTTACCCTAAATGGTTAAACTGTTTGATACCTGTGTTAACATTCTCTCTCTTTTGTTTCAGTTTCATAGATAAAGTGAAATATTTTTGATATGGGCAAAAGATTCCAGAATGATTACACAGGATTGTTTGCAGCTCAGAGTTCTAAATGATAATACGCCATCACTGAAAAGCTAAATGGTGCTGAAAATATCTCCACAAAGAGTGCTTTGCCTTCCTTGTCCCCTTATTTATTATTCTTACAACAGATTCCATTTTTTTTCAACACCCTTATTGAATTATCACTTGTGACATAGGCACATTTACATTCATATAGAAGTAGTCAAATTATATTAACATAACAAACATTATACTTCACATATATTGCTATATATTGTATAAACTAAGTAATATTACATAAATTATTCAATTCCTGCCTTTTTTAACAAGAAACATCTTTATTAAACCATCACTTACTAGATAGGGAATCATACATTTATATAAATGAAAAGAAATCACACCGACACAATCCTAGTCACAAGCATTCTATAACACCATATATCACTCATAATCTACCAATTTTGCTCAGTCAGACATTACATAGCTCATTGAAGTCCTGCTGCCTTTTAGACCTCATCTCTCCCTTGTCTGTATTGTTCCCACAATTCCCATTTTTTTCCTATGCAATTTTCTCCTACCCTTTTCTAAAGATCTCATTTCCAGTTGTTTTATCTCTGTTACTATATTCACTACTTCCAATATAGTTGGTTTAGATTTTGATTTCCATTTTCTAGTAATTGCTTTTTTGGCAGCCACCATTATTAGACACAGCAAGGCCTTACCACGTCAAGGCGATTCCGATTCTGTATCATAGGTCAGAAAAATCAGATTCCTCTTCAGACCAATCTGCCCACAGAGCATCTCCAACAGTGCATCCCACAGGGAATCCTTAAAGTCCACCAACTCACCGCACTCCCAGAAAATATGTCCCCAATTACCTTGTTTTTCCCCTTCACACCTCCAACATTTACTGTCTGTCTGAGGAAAAATTCTCTGTAGTCTACATGGGTTATAAAAATATCTATGTAAACATTTCCAGGCAAAAATCCTAACTCTTCTAGATTTTGTTGCATATTTGGGAGACATACATATATCCTCCTATTGTTTCTTTGTGAATTTCTTGTTCAATCTCTGTTCCCAGTCCTTTCCAACTTCCTCTAATTGATTCTTATAGTTATCTTGCAATATAACTGATTTCATTTTGTTAACCCCCCCACTATCATTTCTGTCTTCCTCACCACTACCACCATCGACCCAGTTATTTCTCCATGATGGATGAATACCAGGCCCATTAATTTCCTGATCAATGAAAGAGCCTTATAGCCAATTTGTTCCTTGATTGGGGTGGAAGGCCAGGATAAGGCCTTCATCCTGCTGGAGAGTCCTCAGCACATAGCTCCCTTTCCGCGGGCAGCTTGTGACTTCCCACAGTCATTGCTCATAGGGGTACATGCTTGTGATCCCATATGACAAACCCCTCTGGTACTTACGTATTATCGCAACCACATTTTTGTGGTAATGCTGGTTGCTTCTGTTTAGGTGTAGAAATAGTAATAAACTTTTATAAAGTTTAAGAACATGTTTTCTGTAATGTTTTTAAGTTTTAGGAATGTTTGCCATTCAAACCACTGAGAAAATAAGTATTGAAAATAGGTTTCCCGTTTTATCGCTAGCAACTCTTGTCAGTTAAGCATGTCCCATACTACTTCATATGCATTCCTTTTCTCGTGCCATCAAATGTTGTCAAAGCAATCCACATCTTCTCTGCTTTGTACGCAGAAAAGCATTACAATACCAACTAAACAATCCATATCTCTAGAGCCGTAACACATACTAAAATCAATGCAATTAAAACAGATATTGCACTAAAAACAGAAGCATCAGTACATAAAAGTAAAGCAGTACTGTCTACTTATAACAACGTTTACTATGCTTAATTTTTCCTAACAACCTTTCATTATATTGTTTGTAAAAGTTTAACCATTAAATACTTTACCTACATTAAATTGTATGTGTCCCATTTACTCTATACTGTTTGAAAAACTTAAACCATTAAATACTTTACCTAAATTACTTTGTATGTGCCCCGTTTTTTTCTTTTCAACTAAAACATTCAGTTAAAATAAGGCAAACGTGAAGAATAATCCTTCTGACTTGTGTCCCATTTCTTCTTTTAAGTAATAAGTCCAAAAATAACAAGGTAAAGCTGAAAAATAAATCTCCGGAAAGCTCCTCACATCGTACGTTAAGTCCCACAGTCCTTTCAGGCCACCATATGTACACATACAACCACTGTTATCGTTGAATTAAACGCTCAACACCTTTACACCACGCTATCCACAACTCTTAAAATTGTACGTGCTAATCGTTTATAAAACGCACCATCAATATCCCAACACACTTTATAACAGTTTACCCTTCCCTCTTACACTTCATTTTTGTTATTAAAGTAAACATCAGAAACATATACCGTATCACAAAATGTGGTTGCGATAATATGTAAGTACCACCCTTCCTAATGTGATGCACTAGTGAGTGCATTGCAGGGCCACAGTGACCCTTGCATCTTTTCACTTAGACTCCTGTAGGTATCAGCCAAGCTGGGAGCAGGACTGACTTCCTTCCCCTAAGATGGGGAAGCTGGTGTCAGCTATTCACTCCCATCCTCTCACACTGGGCTGCTTCAGCACTTCTGCCTCATAACAAGTTATCCAAAACTTAGTCAGGACTTTATATATCTATGCCACAGAGCCGGGCCCAACACTTATTGCAATTTTATGTATAACTGCAATGTAGCATGCAATGAAAAACTGAATTAAGATTTTTAATGCAAGTACTAAGGAAAAATGAAAACTTATACATTAATAATTTTGATGCATTAATTTTGTTTACAGTCACAATCCCAGTGACGCAAGTTCAGGTAGCAAGGCAGGTACTAGGAGAGCTGGCAGGGAGGTGAGACTCTGTGCTATGTCATCTCATAATGACAGGCTGGGAGGTTCTCCATTATAGGAGTATCCTCTGATGGAGGCCAAGGACTAATACTAGGTATGCAAAATAAATCAGAGCCCATTAGGCACATGAATTATATTCCTGTGTGCAGTCCAGGTGCATGAAAGCTTGTATCCACAAGAGCTAGCACTCATCATACTGCATGTAGTGTTCACTGCTGGCCTCATTAGCATGCTGCATACAAAAGACAAAATTATACATTTCTTGCACCTGTGGCAGCAACAGCTTCTTCCACTAATTTGGAAAAGTAGTTGGATGCTAGTATGCAGAGTTTAGATCATAACAATTATATGTACACAATGCTCCAAAATGACTGCACACTGATCAGCAGCTTAATTTTAGCTTTTCTAGTGTGAAAAATACTGATAGATAAGGACCAGTAATTCTGTCTGAATTAGTGCAATTCAGGTACTGGCTAGTACGTACACTGCCGAATGCCAACAAAGAAGAAATTTGGAGAGCCCAAAAGAAAATCAGCTAGAATAGGTGAAGAAAAAACACTGACTGGGAAGAATCCTGCAGCTGTTCAGAAAAAAAGCAGTTCAAGCTACAGCTTTGATACAATAAATGACTTCCAGTAATTTAGAGTGTTCATTGCTGATTAAAATAAACGAAAGCTGGGGGAAATAGAAGAGGCTTTAAACTTCTATTCATATGAACTGATAAAACTGCAAAAGTCAGAATATCAGCTCAAACAACAGAAAGCTGGGGAAATAGAAGAGGCTTTAAACTTCTATTCATATGAACTGATAAAACTGCAAAAGTCAAAGGTCAAAATGAAGGAAAGGCTGTCTGAGTATGAAATTTCTGAAGAATAGTTGTTTCAGAAAATGGTAGTTAAAGGACAGAGCTCACAGAGAAAACCCAAGATTTTCTGCTGAACCAGAGAAACTGGAAGGAACAGGCTGTATTAATTTTATCAAAGCACAAATAACAAACTGGACTGGTCTTCCACAGCATGCCCCAAATCTCGCTGTCAGAAAACTGCCAAGACCAGTATTAGTAAAGATGCAATTATACCAGCAGAAAGAGCTGATCCTGACAAAACCATGTCAGAAACACAAAGTATTAGAACCTGAAGACAGTAGAGTGTTTTTGGAAAATAATTACTCACTGTACACCAGGCAGAAGAGACGCAAATATAGTCCAGCAATCAGGGAATGTCAAAAGGCAGGTATGAGACTGACGCTGCTATATCCAGTTTTCAGATTATTTTTTCCTGCAGGATCAAAGTCATTTTTGATATAGAACAGGCTAAGGAGCAAATAAAAAAGTTTGCCCAGCAAGTGAGCCATCAAACAGAAGGGGACTCTGCTTCTCATTCTTCTCATAATTAAGCTCATAGAGAGATTTTGCCAGTGAAATCTTTTCCAATGTTTCAAATGAAAATGCCTATGAAACAGAAAAAAAGCATACAAATTGGCTAGAAGAATTGAGAGTACCTTGAACTTGAACCAAAGTCTAGGGTTGGGAAATAGTGATTAAGAAAACGTGGGTGAGAAAGACTGATTTTTGTTGACTTTTGTTGGGCGACTGACAGGCAGCATACTCTGCTTCACATCATTAATGTTTGGAAGGACACAAACAGGAAAAGAAAAAGGAAACATAACTGTAAGTAAAACAATTTGTGTTCTTAACATTATATGTATAAAACATTTCATTATTTAAATTATATGTTATATAGTAAAGCATTTTCAGTGATTGTTGTATGTGATAAAGATAAAGTAAACAAGTACTTTTGTTCTTTTTTAGTTTTAGGAAATGTAGGCATTGTAATGTAAAAGAGATGAAAGGCTGAACAAAAGCACATTTAAGTTAATAGGGTATAATATTGGGTAGTTGGGGTGGGGATGGGTTGTAAAAGTGCACTGATTATAATATATGTAGAGCTGAAATATTTTATTTTACTTTTGCATAGGTGAGTGTCTGGATTAATGCCTTTGGCTTAATCTAATGACAAGTTTTTTTGTGTGTGTATAAGCAAGAGCCCACAATGTAATGAATTGTTTTTCTTTAGCAAATAAATATTCAGTGTGAGTTGAGAAGTACAGTCTGTTCTTATCTTTTCATGGAAACAAGCTGACTAAATTTAAAGGCAATAAACTCAGATGTCTGGGCATTGTTTACTGAGAGGAATGTAAAATTAAAGGCACAAGTGCAAGCAGTTCAGTAAAACTTATGTTTGACATTATTGGAAGTGAATAAGAAACAGCAGCTTTTCTGGTAACTAAATATTTTAATGCACTTACTAGGACAGTGTATAGTTTTGTTTTATTTAAAGATAGGCAGGACACTTTTTTTAAGGCCAAAACTTAATGTTTTCTGAAAGCATATAAGATATTTTTCAGATCTGGGAAGGAAAAAAAAATAAGACAAGAATAGACAACAATTAGTATAAGTAGGAACACGAGTGGTAACATACACTTTAGCATTACTTGGATAACCTTAATGTTAGGTTAATTAATGTTTGTGAGTGCAGCTATAGATTTGGTACAATTGTTCCTGTAATGAAGGTTAAACTTCATTATTTGACGATGTACTTAGTTTTGGATGATTGTTTTAATAGGTTAAGGGGGTGTTTTGTGTGTGTGTGTGTGTATGTGTGTGTGTGTGTGTGTGTGTGTGTGTGTGTGTGTGTGTGTGTGTGCGTGTGTGTGCGTGTGTGTGTGTGTGTGGGGGTTTTCATTAAAATAAAAAGTCTTATAAAATGCGACAGATTCAAATGAAGATGACAAGAAACAACTACATAAAGGATCAGCTTGCCAAACATTACCGGGACATGTAGCAAAAAAGCTGGAAATGGACATTTAGAAAAAGCTGTCATATATAATAGTTGGGAAAAATAACTTCTTATCACAATGGCTACATTAAACACATTATTCTGGAAGGTAAATGGGCAAAGGTATAGACAAAAAAGGCAAGAGTATTGAATTATATTAAGAAATGCAAAGTACAAATACCAATGCGACAAGAAACACATATAGAAAGAAGTGAGCATTTGAATTTGTTAAAGAAAGTTTTTCAGGATGCATATTCAGCAAAATAGCAGGGGCAAAGGAAAAGGGGAATAATTGCTAGAGGAGCTCCAAAAGTGATAGAAGAGGGAAAAAGATGTTAATGGTACATTTGAGGTAGTAAAGGGCTACTGGCAAGAGAGGAGGATTATGCTGGCTTGTATTTATAGTCCATCTAAAACTGTTATTATGGACCTTAAGAAAAGTTTGGGAGAAATTGCCAGCTTTCAGCGGGATATATTACTTATAGGTGGGAACTAGAACTTGATTTGCAACAGTAGGGATGTATCTAGGGGACCTGATAGGGAACATATAACAAAATAGGGTAGATTTCTGAAAAAAAAATATGAAAATATTTGGTATAGAAGACATGAATTCTGTAGTAGGTACTTGGAGAGAATTTACATATTATTCCCCAAGGTACAATAACTGGGCTAGACTAGACAGAAATTATATTTCACAGGAACATGTGCATTTAATTGAAAGCTATGACACACATCCAATAATTATTTCAGATTGTGCAACAATAACAACTAGGATAAAAAAACAGGGTAATGAAGTACAAATGAGACACTGGCACTTCCCCACCTTCCTGTTAAAAAGAAAGTAATTTAAGGCATGTGTAACAAGAATTATTTAGAGGGGCTGACAAAGGTTACAGTATTGCAAGATAAGGGGAATCTCACAGAACAAGAAGAGGCACAACTGCAGGGTGCTAAAGAGAAAATAAGGGGGTGCCTGGATAATATGCATGAGTTTAGAGAGATTGCTATTAAGCAACTGTAGCCTTTAATGACTTAGGCAATAGAAAGTAAAAAGAGTTGTCACCAAACTTAGGGTGCCTATAACAAAAAAAAAAGAGAGAGATCCTGTAGAGGGATTAGAGATATTTCAGAAATCTTATGAAAATCTGTATAGAGAATAGTGCCGAGGAATATAGAAGTCAAGAAAAAGCAAAAATGGAAATATTTATGGAAGACTTAATTATGCCAAGGTAAAGGTAGATGAGGCTCAACAATTAGGTAAGAATAGATGATATAAAAATGGTGACATATAATCAAGTTGCAGGAAAGTCTCCAAGAATAGATCATATTTCTATGGAATTTTGGAAGCTAGGAGGGAAGAAAGTGTGGTGGCTGCAATAACTAAAGATGGCAAATACCCATCAGACCCAGCTTCATATAAGACTATTTCAATTTTAAATCATGATTATAAAGTATTTATGTCTATAATAGATAAAGAATGGCAAAGGTGTTGCCAAGGTTGATAGATCAATGTGGGTTTGTGGAAGAGAGGCAAATATTTGACAACATTAATAAAACGATGATGATCCAGAAAAGCAGAATGTAAGAATATGCAGCTGTTGTTTGGTGGGTCTTGATGCAGCGAAAGCATTCAACAGTGTAAGCTGGAATTTTATTAGTAGAGCAATTGAAGCATTTGCATTCTCTGAAAAGGTTAATTAGCTATGTGAGAGACTGGAGGAAAAAATTTAAGTGGGAACGTTCCTTTTTGATACACTGAAAAGAAGACCCAGGCAGGGGTGTCTTCTTTCCACTTTGTTATTTGCTTTATATATTGAGTCATTGGCAAGGAAAATAAGAGACACATAAGTTCAATGATATAATTAGTATAGTAATCAAGAAAAGGTGGCTTTATCTGCAGTTGATATTATTTTATACCTGATAAAACCAGAAAAAGACAGCTCAGTGCTATGGAACATTCTGAGACAGTTTCAAGTCTTTTCAGGATATAACATTAATGAAGACAAAACAAAGACTATAACTGTAAACTATGTACCCACACATGAATTGGTTCAGAAATACCTATATTTATGGCGACATTATAAAATTAAGTATTTAGGAGTATGGGTTAAAAAGGATTTGGTTATGGCAGCTAAGGATATGTGGGAAAAGACTGAAAAGATAATTCAAAAAATGAGAAACAAGAAGCTCATGTTTATGTTTATAGATAGCAATATACAAGCAGCGAAAATGTTTTCAGTCCCTTTAGTTCTATATACAGGTCAGGCATATTTTTTATCAAACAGAGGAGAAGTTGTGGAAGCATTTAATAAAGAGTTGAAGGATTTTATCAAGGAGGAGAAGAAGGCAGGGGTCAAGTAGGGTATATTGATCCTTCCAACAAACAATGTGGTTTAAGATTAATGGATTTGATGGGACATTTTAGAGGTACACAATTAAGGCTCATACACATGATATAAGCATAAAGTCAAAGTAGAAAAGGATAATGATGAAATAGGGGTAAAACCCATGGAATAAAGACAGAGCAGGATTTTGGATACAGATCCTGAAGGAGAATAACAACAGCCATACAGAATATTATATTCATAAAGCAGCAGAAAGTATTCTGAGAACTAAATGAATATGACAATGGAGAAAGGAGATTCTGCTGATAGGGATGACTGTAATTAGGGGTACAGAGAGTAGGGAAGAGGGAGCAGGAATTTGCTAGAGAAAACTGGCAAAGGAACCCAGATACTGGGAGCAAATAAGTAAAGTGGGAAAGGTAATAGAGTTGGAAGAGGCCAAGAAGGCATTTGGAGTGCGGGCTAGAGACTGCCTTCCGTATTAGGGATTGATATCAGGGTATAGGCAAAGAAAGGGCTAGGGGAATCCTAAATAAAAGGTAAAGTTTTTAGTTGAATCTGGAACAGAAGCTGCTAATAAAAAAGGGATAAGTTGTAGGGCATATAAAATATTGCACAATAACTATAGGAATCGATCAGAGGAGATTAGAAAAGTTTGGGAAAAGACATTGAATAAGTAATTAACAAGAAACAATGGAGGACATATATATGGCTCCCAAATATGCAACAAAGTCTTGAAGATTTAGGATTTTGCTTGGAAGTGTTTGCATATTTTTTTTATAATCCCTATGCACACGCCAAATAATTTTTCCTTAAGTAGGGCAAATGCTGGAGGTGTGATTAGTAAGCAAGAGGTAACTAGGAACATCTGTTTTGGGAATGTACTAAGCTGGCAGAGTTTTAAAATTCCCTACAGAGTCCTCTGTCAGAAATATTGGGTGAGCAAATGAATGTAACTAAGGAAATTCTTTTTTGAGCTGGGATGCAGGATCTGAATTGCCTAGACATAGTAAGGACCTATTAAGTTTAATTCTGATGGCTGCCAAAAAAGCAATTACTGAAAAAGGGAAATCAAAGTCTAAACCAACTGAGTTTGAAGTAGTGAATATTATAATGGAGATAAAATAACTGAAAGTTAGGAGCAAATTACATAAAAAAAGAAATTCTAGGAACAATGCATGCAGAATAATGTTTTGGAGGAAGAGTGAGGTTTAAGGGAAGGGAGGAACTGAAAAAAATGTATGCAATGTTTGAATGATGATAATTATATTAAAGAGTATCTGTGATGTATAACGTTTGTAACTGTAAACATGTTAGCATGGTCCATTTTCTTTTATATCAAATGTGCGTTTGCCTATGTGTTAAGTTTTAATTCAAAAAAGGTGTTAAAAAACAATAATATGTACACATACACACACGCACGCATATGCATACATGCACAGAAACGTTCATATAGAGCCAAGCAGTCTCCATGGCCTGAAATGGATAGTTGGGAAATGTAGTAAAAATACAAATAATTAACATAAGGGCACTGTCTAATAAGAAGATGTCCATCTTCATTAACACGTATGATTTAAACTACTGGCTTTAGGACCAGTTGACAGATAAAGCCTTCACAGACTGCCTTGCAGTCATGCCCCTTTTCAGTTAACATCATGTAACCACTTTTCTCTAGTTATTTTCTGCCACATAAAGCTTTAGTAGTAAAAGTAGTAATTCCAGAAAGTTTTGGTGTGTTTAGAGAGTTTGGCTATTTTCAGCATGACAGCATTTTTTTCCTTAAGTTTTATCATATTTTTGTTATACTTCACTTGTCACAAGTGGCATTTTCTGCCTTTCCTGTTGGAAAATATTTTTTCCTCCTCTTTTTTTTTTCTTTCTCTGAATTGAGAAACACTATATTTATCATCAAGTAACCTTCTATCTTTATTTTTGAATCCTGAGATCCCAGCAGTCCCTAGAATTTTTAGAAACTTCTCCAAGGCAAATATTCTACTTCTAAGAAATACTCTATCTTATTTCAAACCCCTTCAAAACTCGATTAACTCCACTGATTATACATAAATACGCACCACTTGTACCAGCACATCAAAATCTGCATACAAGAAGCTGTACCTTGTAAGAACAAGCATAGGGCTGGCCCCCAAAACAAACCTCCTTGATGGAACTACAACATTAACAAGCTTTATAATAAAATGAAAAGAATCATGGCCAAATATCAGAACAGAAACCACCAACAGGTTAGATCCATCATCATTAAAATAAATAAACAAATCAGGAGTTTAATCAATAGCACCAGAGCCACATTTCAGAAAAGATAGCCACCCATGATAAGGGTAATCATACAGCCTTCTTAAGCTATATCCTTAACCTCAACAGCTCTCCACAACAATGTGCTGAGGCGATTGTGAATGACACCACCTACACCAAAGCTGAAGGGATATCAAATGTACTAGCTAATAAATTCAGTTTCAACTTCACCCTTCTTTCACCCTTATTATCTTACAAAATATCCCAGTAACTGATACCCACCCCCCCCCCCATATTCAAACAGGACCAAGTACTAAAACCATTGTCAAAGGCCAACAAAAACTACATCAGTAGACTCTGACAATATCCCAGGATGTATCTTAAACAGCAAGAAGCATGATTTATCTGCACAGCTAAAAATACTGTTCATCCTCAGCCTCCACACAGGCTTTGTACCAAGTGAATGGAGGACAGTAATGATCACAGCCCTACACAAGACAGTACCATCTACTGATCAGTGTAGTTACTTTCCCATAAGTCTGACCAGCCTTATTTGTAAGGCCATGGAAGAATTGTCATGGAATTAATCAATAAGGACATAAGGAACCTCCAATCACTGGACTCATTATAAAAGGCAGGTCTTGCTTACTCAACCTAGTAGATTTCTTTGAAAAAGTCATGAAAGCAATGGATGAAGGCAAGATGGTGAATACTGCCTCTGTAGATCTAGCCAAAGCTTTGTCACACTGCATCACTCAGACATAATGGAGTAGCTTATCCAATTGGTAATAAACCCCTATGTCACCCATTGGATTGCCAGCTGGCTCACAGATAGGACCCAAGAGGTCAAGACAGGGAAAACTGCCTCCAAAACTAGACCAATCAGCAGTGGAGCCTCACAGTGTTGGGTACTGAGACCTATCCCGTTTGACATCTACATTTCTGAAGTAAGGGCAATCACCAAGGATATCTGTCTGACAAAGTTTATCAATGACTGCAAGTTAGGAGCAGTTACTTAATCCCCAAGCTCAGCAGGAAGGCTTGTACCAAACAAATAACTGGTGCTAGAGTCATGGAGTAAGAATATGCCAAAAGGTTCATTTTTGTAGCCTTTGGGAAACCCAGCACCCCAGGAAATTACATTGATGATACACCCCTAAGAGTTGACCCTGTAGTTTGAGATTTGAGAACATATATGGACAGTAAGTTAACATTTGACCAGCATGTGTCCACATTGGTAAGAAAGTCTTTCTGTATTGCACAGCTTATAAGTAAAGGGAGAGCCTCCAAGTTCAGTGATGTCATTGTCCTCCTTTACTCCACTCTCATCGGGCCAATCGTTGAGTAGCCTCCAAGTTTAGTGATGTCATTGTCCTCCTTTACTCTGCTCTCTTTGGGCCAATCGTTGAGTTAGCCTCCAAGTTCAGTGATGTCATTGTCCTCCTTTACACTGCTCTCATTGGGCCAATCATTGAGTTAGCCTCCAAGTTCAGTGATGTCATTGTCCTCCTTTACTCCACTCTCTTTGGGTCATTCATTGAGTTAGCCTCCAAGTTCAGTGATGTCATTGTCCTCCTTTACTCCGCTCTCATCGGGCCAGTCATTGAGTAGATTGCCCTCTTTATCATGTGTCTGGCCAGGTATATGCAACAACTCAAATACCCACAGAGGTTCCTCACAAAAAGAATACAGGGCCTAAAACATAAGTCCTGCTAGGACTGCCTCAAAGGACTATCTCTGTATTCAGTATCCTGAAGAAAGCTGAGAGGGGACTTGTGTCTCCTGGATCATTTATGACATTCTCTGACCCAGTACTGATGATGGACCTATTGCATATCCACAAGTCAAATGGTATTAGAAATACTCTTCCACAGACCTGAACCTCTTCTGTAACTTAAACAGAATGGTTTGGAGAGAGAGAGAGAGAGAGGTAAATTTCTCATAGGTTGCCACTACTTTGGAGCAGATTTCCCCTCCATGTAAAACAAAGTTCATCCATGTTTCTATTCTAGTGTAACCGAGATCTGTGGATGAGAATGAGGAAATTTACCCCAAGACTGCCCCCTGTTCTATTTATGGCCTTCTCACTCAGAACTAATTGCTATCCTAGGAGTAGTATATAAATATAGATTGTGTAGCGAGATATGGGTAGTTTTAACTAATGGGATAATTGGCTAGACTTAAAAAACGTATGCACTGAGGAAAACTATTTAAATGCTGCATGAATCAGTGTGAGTTTATGCACTGAGGAAGGCTCTATGATTGCCGAAACTGGTCTGCTGTTCATTTCTGGATTGCCAAAATAAAGAATTATTGATTTCAAACTTCCCTGGTGCTGGACTTTCTTTTTGGGTTCTTTTAGACTTAAAATGGACCATAATGGCTATTAGCCTAGTATTCGCATATTAACCTATGACTGCAGGAAGCAAATTACACCCACTGACAGGGGATTAAGTGCCATTATTGTCTAGGGTCACTGCATGGTATCCTTTGCTGCTTGGTCTCTGTTAGATTGAAAGGCATGACCAAGTAACCCCAGAGAAAGGCCTTGGAGGTGAGTTTCTCCTTTATAAAAAAACTTTTCATGTTCCAAGCCAACAAACATCATTCACTTTTGTCTTCCACATTTGTGGCTTCTTTCATAAGGTCAAAAAACATCACTCATCTAGAAAGATGTCTGTCATCTTCAAGAAGTCAGAATATTTATTTTGTTAATATTAGGGCTCCCATAAATCAACTAGGCCACACTGAGTCTTTTAGCAAAATCTGTTATATTACCATCTACCAATATAGTGGAGTCCACTAAAAGAGCTTCCCCTGCCTCTTCTCATCATCCTCCTGACTCCACACCTCCCCCAGCCCATTTGCTCTAATCAGTAGACTATGATTTTTTTTAGCTGCTATCATTAAAAGTCTTGAAGCCACAGCAGGGCTAACCACCCAGCAGTGTATACCTTGGCTCTCATCCAAACCCCCATGTGCAAAAATGGGAAAAAACAGGTTGTGGATGGATGGATGGATGGATGGATGGATGGATGGATGGATGGATGGATGGATTAAAATGCTTGAAGCACACACTCTTCCAGGACAGCTACCTTTGTCCCCATACTCTCTAGGCAACAGGGGTATCCAGCCATGTGCCCAGCCACGGTCCCCTTTTTCTCAGTACTGCTGGACCAGGTGTTGGCATCACTACTTCTGGTTCCAATGCACAGTTTTTGGGGTGCCAGCTTTTACAGTTTTATCTCCCTTCATCATACAAAGTCAGTGTTACTACCAACATCATTTTAACCGACACAGGTGAGGCAGATGCATTTTCTAACTTCCCTTTGAAAGCCAGACATCCAAATGTTGGGTCTTCTTGCTCCTGCCCTCCAGGTGTTAGTTGTACCAATGCTGTTTTTTCAAACACTGGCCTATATCTGTCTGTAGCCTCCTTTCCACTGCACTCTTCTGTTGCTTTCAGTTCAGCGAGGGATTATACTTCACTATATATAGTGACATTATATAGTAACATTATATAGTACCTAGAATGGTCATCCTCCCACTTATTGGACTAAGTAGCCTTCTGCTTCCAGGCCACCTTTTCTATGTCTGTGTTTACGTTTTCACTCCCTGCCCAAGCCAAGAACAGGGCTTGGAATCTTCATAGTCACAGACTCTTTCTAACTTATATAACTCTTCTTAGGATATATTTAAAAATGCTTGTGCAAAATGTGTCATATTGAACCAGTTATTGAACTGCTTACTGAAGACTTAGATCATTATAAAGGGGCCGGCTTCCTTCCTTCCCCTAGTGATGACCCCAAGTGTGGGAAAGTCTTGTTGTTGAAAACTTTATCATTGAAGAAGAAACCAGCTTCCCTCCTTCCACAGTGATGACTCCAAGTGTAGGTAATTCTTACAGTTAATGTAACAGAAAGAGGGGTTGCCCTATAGGACCCACAGATGCAGTACCTAACTTCTGGATAAAAGTATTAACATCTTTGCATGAAGATTTAGCCCTGAGTAAGTACTATTTATATGTACTATTTATATGTGCACCCTGAACAGACACCAACTTGGCTAACAGGAAAAACAATGCTCTTACTTAAGAGTGAACCGGCAAGCTACCCTAAAAACTATAGACCAGTAACTTGCCTTCTGACGACATATAAACTATACATAGGAATTGATGCAGACAGAGTTTATAGTCATTTAGAAGAAAACTCAATTATGGCGGTAGAACAAAAGGGCAGTAAAAGAAAGTCATATGGAACAAAGGATAATTTGTTGTTAAAAAAGTCATAGTGGAGAACTGTAAAAAGGGGAAGAATTTAAGTATGGCATGGATCATCTACAAAAAAGCATTTGATAGTATCCTACATTCATGGATAAAAGAGGGCTTAAAAATGTATAAGATACACCCTACACTGATCAGCTGCATTACAGTGACCACGAAACAGTAGCAGACCACTTTGCAATTAAGCCATGATAAAGGGCAAATAATTATTCTAGGGATAAAAATTCAAAGGGGGATATTCTAGGGTGACTATCTGTCAATGCTGCTATTCTGCCTTGCCCTTAACCCATTAAGCTGTCTTCTTAACAACTTAGGCCTTGGCCATAATTTGGCTCCAAGAAAACAGAAAAGTGTAAAGACTTCTCATCTTCTCTTTGTCAATGATTTAAAACTGTATAGCTCATCAGATGAGGAACTGAAAGTACAACTGCAAGTTGTCAAAACTTTTTCAGATGATATAAGAATGTCATTTGGCCTTGATAAATGTGCAAAAGCAACCTTTAAAGCAGAAAACAATGCAGCACCAGGAAAACATCAGTTTGGGACAATAATGTTATATAAAAGAACCTGAGCAAGAGGGAGTGTATAAATATTTGGGAATTGATGAACGATCAAAAGTAAAACATGAACAAATGTGAATAAAACTTACTAAGGAATACTTTAGAAGACTTAATCTAATTCTGAAAATAGAGCTGACATCTAGGAACAAAATCTAAACTATAAACCAATTTGCTCTTCCTGTCCTTACTTACAGTTTTGGAGTGATTGCCTGGCCCCAAAAGGTGGTGGATAGATCAGACAGGAAAACAAGAAGGATGCTTCATGCTCATCAAATGATTTATAAAAATCAGTGCAGACCAAAATAGTATATTCCCTGTTCCAAAGGAGGGATGGGCCTCCTTGAAATTGGTTACTTGTATTGATCTGCAATCATGGGACTGCACACATATCTGCTGACCTCACAAGACCCAAACATAGTGAAAGTTTTGAAACATGAGAATAAATCTAAGATGACTCCCCTTCTTAATCTAGCAGAAGCATATCAGCATCAAGCAGGAATGGAAATCAAACCAGAAGTAGATAAAAATCAGGCAGCAACTGAATGTGCCAAAAAACAAAAGAAAGAATGTAAGGTGAAGAATCAGATGAGAAGGCAAGAAATGTGGAAAATGCCTAAATATAGTTGCAAGTATAGAAAACTCATGAAAGAACCTCATGTTGATCAGGATCAAGCAGAGGAATGGTTAAGGAGAGGCAAATTCAAACCAAAAGATGAAATATTGGAGGCCCAAGATAATGGGCTACATTCACGTTGGTTTACAAAGTCCATTGACCATGTGGGAGAAACAGACAAATGTAGATTTTGTAAAACAGAACTGGAAACAGTCACACATCTTGTTGCTGGTTGTAACATACTAATGACAGAAGGACTGTATACTGAAAGGCATAATAATGTGGCAAGACTGTTGCACTGGGGATTGTGCAAACATTATAATATTGAAATAGCTGAAAAACACTGGAGACATGAGTCACAAAGTATCATAGAAAATGATGAAGTCTACATCACATGGAATCATTCATTACCAACAGTTCAACAGATAGATGTGAGAAAACCAGATACAGTGGGCCATGAAAAAAAGACAAAAGTAGCATTCATTATTGAAATCACTACTTCCAGTGACTACAGTGTCTTGTGCACAGGGAGAAACAAAATAATAAGTATCAGGATTTGCAGGTAGAAATGAGAGCAATGTGGAAGAAAGATACCCAGATAGTTCAATAGTAGTAGCAGCAACGGATCTTATAAAAAAGAATCTACAATCATATGTAGATATGTTACCAGTACATGTAACTCCATACAAATTGCAGAAGGAATCATTACTGGGCACATTGTGGGTGCTGCAAATAGCACTTCTGACTAACATCAAAGACTGAAGCAATACTAATTTCATGAACTTTAATCATTCTTTGACTTAGGAATGGGGTCCATTCCCATCATGGAATAAGAAAAGAAAAGAAAAGAAATTAAAAAAAAAAGATTCTATAGAAATGAGAAGTGTACTAAATGGTTCTTTGAGAGAGCAGCTGATGCATGGAACAGACTACCAAATTACAATAAACCAAGCACTGGTATGGATATTTTTAAGAATAGCCTGGACACTTATTATGGCAACAAGAGTTTTAGCATATTGTCAGGCTAGCAGGGCATTTCATGCCCATGATTGAAATGTATGTATGTATGTATGCATGTAAATACACTGCCTGGATGCCTGCAAAGAAGAAGCTAAGAGTGTCTGAAAGAAAATCAGCTAGAAAAGGTGAAGATAAACAATGAATGGGAAGAATCCTGCACCTGTTGAGCAAAAAGTAGTTCAAGCTCCAGCTTTGGTGCAAGATGGCATATAGTAATCTACAGGAAAAAATAAGTCAAATGTGATCCAAGCTGATTAAAATAAAAGAAACACTGGAGCAGTATATCAAGTTAAATAATAAAAGGCTGAAACAAATGGAAGAAGCTTTAAAAAGATATTCAGATGAGCTCATAAAACTACAAAAATCAGAGGCTGAAGTGAAGAAAAGGTTAGCAGAGTATGAGACTGCTCAAGAAGAGATATTTTCAAAAAACAGCAGAATTAGAGGAAAGAGCATGTAGGAAAAAATTTTAAATTTTCTGCTGTACCAGAGAAACTAGAAGGAGCAGTCTGTCTTATTTTTATGAGGCACACATAAGCAACTTGGCTAGTACTCAGCAGCAGAAACTGTTAATTGAAAGGGCACACCGGTGCTGTGGTAGCGTTGTCACCTCACAGTAAGATGTCCTGTTCGATTCTCAGCTAGAGCGTCTTCTGTGTGGAGACGTGTGAATGGGCGTACCTTCATTGAAGGTTGTGCGTCAGGGCCGGCAACTCAGCATGTAAAAATCTACTGCCAATCATTAGCAGACTGGAGTTCCACTGTGGCGACCTCTAACCAGGAAAAGCCGAAAGACACAACAACAACAACACTGTGTACATGCTCCAAATCTGGCCATGAGAAAGCAATCAAGACCTGTATTAGTAAAGATGCAAACCTACCAGAACAAAGGTTGATCCTGACAAAACTGTGGAAAAAGGGAAAAGTATTAAAAGTTGGAGACAGTAGAGTGTCTGTGGAAAATGATTATTCACTGCACACCAGGCAGAAGAGAAAACAATTCATTCCATTAAGCAGGGAATGTTGAAAGGCAGGTGTGAGATTCAAGCTGCTACATCCAGCTGTCTTCAGAATATTTTTCCTGGAAGATCAAAGTAATTTTTAATTCAAAATTGGCCAAGGAGGAAATGCCAAAGTTTGTCCAACAAAAAAAATGAGCCATCAAGCAGAAGGGGACTCTGTTTCTGATTCTTCTGATAATAAAACAAATAAAGAGACTTTGCCAATGAAACCCTTTCCACTGTTCCAAAGGAACATCCTTGAGAGATAGAGAAAAGCACAGGAGTTGACCAGAAAAATCAAGAAAACTGTGGAATTGAACCAGAATCTGGAGTTGAGAAATGAAGCTAAACAGGAAGACCAGTAACATGAAAATTAGTTTATAAATGTAAGACTACAAAGCATTAATCACATTTGTGAAATACAGCTTTATTAGAATAAGTGGAAAGAGCGGACTTGTACTAACTTTGTTAAACTTGTGAGGGACTGAAAAGCATTTGCCTCACTTCATGTCATTAATGTTTGGAAGGACTCTGAGGGGAGGGGAAGAAGAAGAAAAAAGGTAGCTGTAATAGAACAATTTATTTTCTTAAAGTATTTCTAGGAAACTTTTCACAATATAAATTACATAATTTATAGTACATTATTTTTAGTTTTTCTTGCCTGTGATAAAGGTATTTAAACAATACATTTATTTTCTTCTTCCTCTTTCTTTCCTTATTCTTTTCTGTATTAAGAAGTGTAGGCATTACACTGAAAAAAGGAAGAAAAGTTAGTTAATAGGCTGTAATCTTTGGTTGTTGAGGCGGAGGGTGGGCTGTAAAAGTACATAGGTCATATTATATGCAGAGCTAATATGTTTTCTCATACTTTTGCATAGGCGAATGTCTGCATTAAGACAACTGGCTAAATCTAATAATAAATTTTAAGTGGAAACAAGTAAATATGAGAACACCAAATATAATGAAAAGTTTTTCTCCTCTAGTAATAAATGTTTCATCTTGAGTTTCAGGCTGCAACAGAGGACTACATTTTTCTTTTTTCACTTACTTTTCCATGGAAGCACGTAGATAATAGGCCAATAAAGACAAAATACTGGTTTCTTCAAAGCTAAAGCTTAATGATTTCTGGAAGTATGCATGCAGTTTTCAAATCAGGGGGTAGAGAAAAAAAAAGAACAGGCAGTTAGTGTAAGTAGAAGCACAACAATAACATGCATCTTAGCAATAACCTCAGTTTAAGGTTAATTAATCCCTGTATTAACAAATGTCTGTTTGGCACAAATATTCCTATTAGGAGTGTTAGACTTCATTATTTGAAGATGTACATAGTTTTATGTGTTTGTTTTAAGTTAACAGGTTCTGGGAATGTTCTGGGGTGAGTTTTTTTTTTGAGTTTTTTATTAAAACAAAAATTCTTGTAAAATGTGACATAGGTTCAAATGTTGATGATAAAAATGTATAAAGGATTAACCTGCCAAATATTAATGGGTGCATGTATCACAAAAGCTAGAAATAGACATTTTAAAAAGCTGCCATATATAATAGGTGGTAATAATGACTTCTTACCATAATGACATTTTCCATATTGTTGCAATGTGAATGTTCTCACAGGTGTAGACAAAAAGGAAATAATACTTAATTATATTAAGAAATGCAGAATGCAAATAGCAATGCCACAGGAGTTACATTTAGAAAGAACTGAGCATGTGAATTTGATAAAGAAAGCATTTCAGGATGGATATTCTGCAGAATATGAGGGACAAAGAAAAAGAGGAGCACTTATATTAATTGCTAGAGGAGCTCTAGTAGTGATAGATGAGGAAAAAAGATAATAATGGCAGTTTTGTAGTAGTAAGGGGCTAGTGGAAACGGATGAGGATTACACTGGCATGTATTTATATTCCACCTAAAACTGTTATTTTGGACCTTGAAATTTTTTTGGGAGAAATACTCCGCTTTCGGCAGGTAATATTACTTATAGGTGGGGACTGGAATTTGATTTGCAACAATGAGGATGTATCTGAGGCCTAGAAAGGAAAATATAACAAAAAGGGTAGATTTCTGAGGAAATTTATAAAAATATTTGGTATGAAAGACAATAATTCAGTAATAGGAACTTGTAGAGAATTTACATATTATTTCCCAAGGTGCAATAACTGGAATAGACTTGACAGAAATTATATTTCACTAGAACATGTCCATTTAATTGAGAAATCTGATACACATTGAATAACTATTTCAGATCATGCACCAATAATTACTAAGATAAAAATGCAGGATAATGAAGTAAAGATGAGACACTGGTGCTTCCCCACCTTGTTGTGTCTTTCGGCTTATCCCAGTTAGGGGTCGCCACAACGGAACTCCAGTCCGCTAATGTTTGGTAGTGGATTTTTACGTGCCGAGTTACCAGCCCTGACGCACAACCTTCAACGATGGTACGCCCATTCATGCATGCCTCCACACAGAAGACAGTCTAGCTGAGAATCGAACATGACGTCTTTCTGTGAGGTGACAACGCTACCGCAGCACCACTACCACGGAAGCTGGTGCTTCCCCACCTACATGTTAAAAAAGAGGAATTTAATGAACAGATAGTACAAATTATTTGGAAGTTATTAGGGAAGATAGAAAGTATTTTAGAAGTTATAGCTAGTGAATCGGATAAAATCAAAGTGAATTTTAAAAACGGTAGAAATAAAAGAAAAAGAGATCTGATTATGAAGTAATAAGAATTATTTAGAAGTGCTAACAAAAGTTAAAGTATTACTAAACGAGGGTAACCTCACAGAACAAGAAGAGGCACAACTGCAGTGTGCTAAAAAGGAAAATAATGGATTACCTGGATAATCTGCATGAGTTTAGAAATATTGCTATTAAGCAACTGTTTTGATAATAAATCCAGACACAAAAATTTGTGGATTTTAAACCTGCCCGTTCCTGGCTGCTGTGCATCCCTGGCTGCGAGTGTGTTCTTCGCTCTCTTGCCCTGAATCTCCCCCTGTGTTTTTGCCTGGGTGGATACTGGACCCAACCAAAGCTGTACTCCCTAGTGCTATAGCAACAAATACCCTGTGCTGCTTCAACTACCTTGAGGATAACGCTCCCGAGAGACTCTCTAAAAGATCTCAAGAAACTCTCTTGCCCTGAATCTCCCCCTGTGTTTTTGCCTGGGTGGATACTGGACCCAACCAAAGCTGTACTCCCTAGTGCTATAGCAACAAATACCCTGTGCTGCTTCAACTACCTTGAGGATAACGCTCCCGAGAGACTCTCTAAAAGATCTCAAGAAAGTATGTGTTTTTGCTAAGCCTGACACTCCTGTAATCCTACTAGCTGAAGCCATATTCTCCCTGTCTGGAGTGCCAGCAGCCAAACCCCAGTTCTACTCCTTGTCCTCCATACCGCACTCTTTTCCCTGTACTGTAGCTCCCTTCTCCCCATCTTCCTAGCCCTATTTTATTTTATTCCCTAGTGAGTAAATAGCTTCTATCCACTAGAGGATATCCCTTGATAATAGACTTATACTGATCTTGACATTCTCTCCTTCAGACTCATACTTCTCACATCTCAGTCCCTCACTCTTCTCCTGATACTTTTAGTCCACTTTCCCTACCTTATCTAGGCCCTCTCCACTTACCCCTCTACTACTTACCCTTCTTGAACAGTGCTCTACTGATAGTTTTTCGCTCCTCTTCTGCTCCACTGGGCTCTACTGCCTTATAACTTCCCTGCACTCTACTTCCACAACTGGCCTCTACTACCCTATAGCTTCCCTCCACTCTACTTCCATACCACCCCTCTTTTGTCCCTCATCACTTACTTTCTATAGTTTCACTCCATTTCCTTTCCTCCCTTTTCTCTCCCTCCTATCTATCTTTCACTTCCTGCCCACTTATCTGTGCTCTACTATTACTTCTTTACCATACGATCTCCTCGTGTGTCCCTCTCTTCTCTCCCCCACCCTCACCCTCACCCTCTCTACTACACATCCTGTTCTTTCCTCACTCCTTTCCTTTCCTTGCCTCTGTACTTGCTCTCCCCTCACTCCGAGGCTTGTTTCAATCCAAAGCTACTACATCGCCCCCCCCGATCTTGTAGTCGCATTTCTCGTCCTCCCTGCTCCCGCCAGTTCTCACTCCCGCCCCTCCCCCTTCTGAAGTTATAAAATCCCTCCCTACTCCTGGGCGCCATTTTTAAACCTGCCCGTTCCTGGCTGCTGTGCATCCCTGGCTGCGAGTGTGTTCTTCGGTAGGTTGGACTGTGCATATTTTGTGCTATTGTTTTTCTCTAATTTTGTACATCTCAGCACCACTGTTGTACTTCCTCTCTCATTATCTTGATAAGCTACTATTTTGCAGCATGCGTTTTTGTTGTTCTGTTCGTTGTGACATGGCTGCAAAGGATAGTTACTAATTGTACTTGATAGCGACTACTACGCTAGCCCAAGTGATACTCTAGCCTGTCGCATTTTGTGTATGTTCCTTATTGTTATGATTATTGTACTGGAAGGCTGGGGAGCCTAACTACTGAATGGTCGTAATAACGACGCTGGCCCTGTTGATACGCGAGCCTCTCGCAATTAGTACTGTTTACTTTTTGTTCTGATTACTCTATCGGAAGGCTGTGGAGTTTACCATTTAGATGTTTCTGATTATCGGAAGGCTGTGGAGTTTAGCATTTAAATGTTTTTTGGTAGCGACGCTAGCCTCTCGCAGGTAGTTCAGTTAAATCTGTCGCTCTCCTACTTAAATGAAGGCTGTGTGCTTACCTATTGAATGATCTCAATAGCGACTACATTCCTATGCAGGTGCTATGTTTTAATTTTGATCTACAGCTATTATATATGCTTTACCAATTATCTTCCGACCTTAGACATATGAACACAGTTGCTCGCTGATATTAGCTTCAGTGTGTAGCGCACTTCCCTCTTATCGGAAGAGTAGTAGAAATAACTCACATGAAGTTGTGGGGTACTTGATACACCTTTTACATCATAGAATCAGCTCATATAGCAATTGCTACTTTTTCTTTCAAACGTTATGGTTTCCACACTGTGTTAAGAGTATAGTGACCCAACAGTGAAGTACTACTGACTCACTTGGGGTACTGGCATGGTATAGTTTATTAACACTGTTCGTGGTTTAGCTGCTACATGTTTTCTGACTCTAACAGGTTCTCTGTTTGTTTGTGAAACCAACATAGGTAGTGTTTATCTGCCAGTGATAGTCTTTTTTAGCAATGAGTTACCTCACATGTGTAAAATGCAGTTAAGAGGTACATAGCTTTTAACCTGTCTGCTTATAACCCCAACATTACCTGGATCCCTCTGCATATGCTTGTTTTTATCCTATTGTTATATATGCTGCATAATGAACAATGTTAGTTTGCAATGTGCATGATTAGATGTTCAGGTTGTTTCCTGTGAATAACTTGTATGCTCTAGGTATACCTCCTCATTTAAACAGTAGTAGTTATAAGTGTATTTTTATCTGCTCTAGTCATAGCTCCTTATTTAAACAGTAGTAATGGATAAGTGTATTTTTATCTGCCACTAACTGACTTCTCCCTTCTCTCCTGTCCTCCAGCTCTCTTGCCCTGAATCTCCCCCTGTGTTTTTGCCTGGGTGGATACTGGACCCAACCAAAGCTGTACTCCCTAGTGCTATAGCAACAAATACCCTGTGCTGCTTCAACTACCTTGAGGATAATGCTCCCGAGAGACTCTCTAAAAGATCTCAAGAAAGTATGTGTTTTTGCTAAGCCTGACACTCCTGTAATCCTACTAGCTGAAGCCATATTCTCCCTGTCTGGAGTGCCAGCAGCCAAACCCCCAGCTCTACTCCTTGTCCTCCATACCGCACTCTTTTCCCTGTACTGTAGCTCCCTTCTCCCCCATCTTCCTAGCCCTATTTTATTTTATTCCCTAGTGAGTAAATAGCTTCTATCCACTAGAGGATATCCCTTGATAATAGACTTATACTGATCTTGACATTCTCTCCTTCAGACTCATACTTCTCACATCTCAGTCCCTCACTCTTCTCCTGATACTTTTAGTCCACTTTCCCTACCTTATCTAGGCCCTCTCCACTTACCCCTCTACTACTTACCCTTCTTGAACAGTGCTCTACTGATAGTTTTTCGCTCCTCTTCTGCTCCACTGGGCTCTACTGCCTTATAACTTCCCTGCACTCTACTTCCACAACTGGCCTCTACTACCCTATAGCTTCCCTCCACTCTACTTCCATACCACCCCTCTTTTGTCCCTCATCACTTACTTTCTATAGTTTCACTCCATTTCCTTTCCTCCCTTTTCTCTCCCTCCTATCTATCTTTCACTTCCTGCCCACTTATCTGTGCTCTACTATTACTTCTTTACCATACGATCTCCTCGTGTGTCCCTCTCTTCTCTCCCCCACCCTCACCCTCACCCTCTCTACTACACATCCTGTTCTTTCCTCACTCCTTTCCTTTCCTTGCCTCTGTACTTGCTCTCCCCTCACTCCGAGGCTTGTTTCAATCCAAAGCTACTACATCGCCCCCCCCGATCTTGTAGTCGCATTTCTCGTCCTCCCTGCTCCCGCCAGTTCTCACTCCCGCCCCTCCCCCTTCTGAAGTTATAAAATCCCTCCCTACTCCTGGGCGCCATTTTTAAACCTGCCCATTCCTGGCTGCTGTGCATCCCTGGCTGCGAGTGTGTTCTTCGGTAGGTTGGACTGTGCATATTTTGTGCTATTGTTTTCTCTAATTTTGTATATCTCAGCACCACTGTTGTACTTCCTCTCTCATTATCTTGATAAGCTACTATTTTGCAGCATGCATTTTTGTTGTTCTGTTCGTTGTGACATGGCTGCAAAGGATAGTTACTAATTGTACTTGATAGCGACTACTACGCTAGCCCAAGTGATACTCTAGCCTGTCGCATTTTGTGTATGTTCCTTATTGTTATGATTATTGTACTGGAAGGCTGGGGAGCTTAACTACTGAATGGTCGTAATAACGACGCTGGCCCTGTTGATACGCGAGCCTCTCGCAATTAGTACTGTTTACTTTTTGTTCTGATTACTCTATCGGAAGGCTGTGGAGTTTACCATTTAAATGTTTCTGATTATCGGAAGGCTGTGGAGTTTAGCATTTAAAAGTTTTTGGTAGCGACGCTAGCCTCTCGCAGGTAGTTCAGTTAAATCTGTCGCTCTCCTACTTAAATGAAGGCTGTGTGCTTACCTATTGAATGATCTCAATAGCGACTACATTCCTATGCAGGTGCTATGTTTTAATTTTGATCTACAGCTATTATATATGCTTTACCAATTATCTTCCGACCTTAGACATATGAACACAGTTGCTCGCTGATATTAGCTTCAGTGTGTAGCGCACTTCCCTCTTATCGGAAGAGTAGTAGAAATAACTCACATGAAGTTGTGGGGTACTTGATACATCTTTTACATCATAGAATCAGCTCATATAGCAATTGCTACTTTTTCTTTCAAATGTTATGGTTTCCACACTGTGTTAAGAGTATAGTGACCCAACAGTGAAGTACTACTGACTCACTTGGGGTACTGGCATGGTATAGTTTATTAACACTGTTCGTGGTTTAGCTGCTACATGTTTTCTGACTCTAACAGGTTCTCTGTTTGTATGTGAAACCAACATAGGTAGTGTTTTATCTGCCAGTGATAGTCTTTTTTAGCAATGAGTTACCTCACATGTGTAAAATGCAGTTAAGAGGTACATAGCTTTTAACCTGTCTGCTTATAACCCCAACATTACCTGGATCCCTCTGCATATGCTTGTTTTTATCCTATTGTTATATATGCTGCATAATGAACAATGTTAGTTTGCAATGTGCATGATTAGATGTTCAGGTTGTTTCCTGTGAATAACTTGTATGCTCTAGGTATCCCTCCTCATTTAAACAGTAGTAGTTATAAGTGTATTTTTATCTGCTCTAGTCATAGCTCCTTATTTAAACAGTAGTAATGGATAAGTGTATTTTTATCTGCCACTAACTGACTTCTCCCTTCTCTCCTGTCCTCCAGCTCTCTTGCCCTGAATCTCCCCCTGTGTTTTTGCCTGGGTGGATACTGGACCCAACCAAAGCTGTACTCCCTAGTGCTATAGCAACAAATACCCTGTGCTGCTTCAACTACCTTGAGGATAATGCTCCCGAGAGACTCTCTAAAAGATCTCAAGAAAGTATGTGTTTTTGCTAAGCCTGACACTCCTGTAATCCTACTAGCTGAAGCCATATTCTCCCTGTCTGGAGTGCCAGCAGCCAAACCCCCCCCCCCAGCTCTACTCCTTGTCCTCCATACCGCACTCTTTTCCCTGTACTGTAGCTCCCTTCTCCCCCATCTTCCTAGCCCTATTTTATTTTATTCCCTAGTGAGTAAATAGCTTCTATCCACTAGAGGATATCCCTTGATAATAGACTTATACTGATCTTGACATTCTCTCCTTCAGACTCATACTTCTCACATCTCAGTCCCTCACTCTTCTCCTGATACTTTTAGTCCACTTTCCCTACCTTATCTAGGCCCTCTCCACTTACCCCTCTACTACTTACCCTTCTTGAACAGTGCTCTACTGATAGTTTTTCGCTCCTCTTCTGCTCCACTGGGCTCAACCCGCTCCGTTCGCCCTTCGGGCTCACTCCGCTCCCCTACCCTGCCCCCAATTCCCACCCGCCCCCAGCACCTCTACCTTTATCCCTCCATACACCACACCCACTGCTACTCTACTCCAATCACTAACATACATCTAGGCACACCTTCCTTTGTTTTCCCGCCAAAACCAGCCCTCATACAAACCCCTATCATCATCTTTCCTGACCTAATACCACTCCTTCCCACACCCACACCACCCCTCCCATATAGGAAATCTACCTGCTGCTCTATACTTAGTGTCCTCTATACACCATATAACTCTATTCACTAGTATTATTCTGTCATCTTTTTCCCAGCATGCTTTCAAAACTCTGTCTCATCCCCCTTTTTCTTTTATTTCTCCTCTCTTCATTCTATTGCCACCATCTCTCCCAACCCACTTTTCCCTACACTCCCAACACTTTCACATAACTAATTATCAGAACTCACCTCTCTCACATTCATACTCTATTATTTCCTCCTTTTGTATCCTCTAACACTCTCCTTCTGTTCCAATACAAACTTTTCTCCTACCATACATTCCCCATTTTATAACTACTAGCAAATCCTCCAATTTACAACAGAACCCAATCTCTTTACCTTGCTATCTGCCCACATAAACTGTTCCATACTACATCTTATTAGCACTCTCATTTCTGGTGATATCCACCCTAACCCAGGCCCCTCCCCTATAACAGCCACAAATAAATCATTATTTTTTACTTCCCTAAACTCCCAAAGTATAGTAAATAAAGTCCCAAACCTCCATGCTTGGCTCATACACAATAAACCTGACATCCTGTCTATTTCTGAAACCTGGTTAAAACCACATATAAATGACTCTGAGATCATTCCCCCAAACTACTCCATCATTAGGAAAGACAGGTCTCTCAAAAAAGGTGGAGGGGTTGCCCTCATATATTCATCCTCCCTAGCAGTCACTCCCTACAATAAACCTACTCCGCACTTTAACAATGCTGAACTTCTCCTTACTCTACTACAAATCAACAATCACAAACACATATGTCTAGCTTCCCTTTATATACCCCCAGGGGATAATATCCCCACTCTCGAACTTATCCTTTCTTGGATTTCTAGTAACATTAGCAACGAAACCATAATCCTAGGAGATGTAAACATCAACTGGGCCTGTATTCAATCTCCAACAAACTCATTAAATATTAACCTTTACAATTTCTCTCAACTAATCAACTCAGTAACTCGCCCTGCAAAAAACCTCTCCAGTGGAAGTATACTGGATTGGATTCTTGTCTCCCATCCTCATTATTTCTCAAACAGTGGCACCCTTCCAGACTCCCTTAGTGATCATTCACCCATATTCACTAACCGACTTCCCACTGTCCTTCAACAAACCCACAACTACATTACTATCCGTGACCAGAAAAAGTTCAATCCAACTACCTTTGTAAATTCTTTACAAGCAATTAATTGGAACTGTCTAAAAACACTACCACTAGACATGGCAGTGTCACACTTCAATACAACATTCTTAAAACTACTTGACTCACAAGCTCCATTAAGGACAAAGAGAGTAAAAACAAAATCAGGCCCCTGGCTCTCTAAACATACTCTTGCTATGATGAGACATAGAGATAAAGTCTGGGCACGCTACCAGAAACTTAAGACAGATCTGCTCCTTAACGAATATAAAATGCTTCGAAACAAAGTAAAGAAACTCATCACTTCTGATCGACAAAACTATTTCTCTACACTCCAAAGCCATAACATAAACAACCCTCAGAAATTCTGGAAAGGGATCTCTAGTCTCCTTCGTCCTAGTACACCAGCTACTCCCACCCCTGACTCAAATGCCTCTGAACTTGATCTGGCCACCCAATTTAACTCATTTTTTATTGACTCTATTTCCAAATTGACCTCTTCATTCTCCAACCCCACCATATTCTCTAACACCCCCCCACCCCCCCTCACACTCTATCTTTCCCCACTTCTTCTTCCTCCTTCCCATCCTCTAGCCCCTCTACCTCTTCTACTACCCAACCTTTACCCCAAGCACCTCCACCTTCCAACTCTTCCAACTCCACTATCCTCTCATTTAATCCCATGCCTACATCTACTATAAAGAAACTCCTTCTGAAATTGAAACCATGTACCAACGCCTCTGATAATATCCCTTCCTACTTTCTTAGCATAGCTGCTGAAACACTTGCATATCCCATTAGCATCTTAATTAACCGCTCCCTCAAAGAATGCACAGTTCCCCAAATTTGGAAACAGGCATATATTATTCCCCTCCACAAAGGGGGCAACAACAACAACATCACTAACTTCCGTCCTATAGCCATTCTGTCCCCCATTTCTAAAATCCTAGAAAAATGTGTCCATCTTCAACTTCTCCCTCATCTCCTAGAAAATCATCTTATAACTCCCACACAGCATGGCTTCAGACCTAATCACAGCACTATGACTGCCCTCCTCTCCTTCCTTGAAACAGTAAATAGAGCTCGTGACTCTGGCCTGTATGTTTCTACCTTACTTCTCGACCTTTCCAAAGCCTTTGACACCATCTCACACAGCCTGCTCTTAACTAAACTCTCAGAACTTAACATTTCTTCCTCCTCCCTACACTGGTTCTCTAGTTACCTATCCAACCGAACTCAAGCAGTAAAATGGAAAAAAGCTACCTCCTCATTCCTTAGTACCCCACAGGTGTTCCACAAGGCTCCATTCTAGGTCCCATTCTCTTCAACATATTTATAAATGACTTCCACAAATCAATCCCATTCTCTAACATCATCCAATATGCAGACGATTCAACTATCATCTGCTCATCCACCTCTATCATCACACTTCAAAAACTAACTCAAGATGCTTTCTCTACAACAGAGCAATGGATGTTAAATAATCACCTAGCTCTCAACGCCTCCAAGACCAAGCTTATGATATTTACTCCTTCTAAAACTACTTCTCTCAATATGAATACATTTTCTATCAGTAGCCAAAATAACTCACCCCTAGAAATGGTTTCAGAGACCAAGCTACTTGGGGTACAAATTGACAACCAACTTAAATTTACCTCTCACTTACAAAAAAATATCAAAAAAAACCATCAGAAACTTGGCATGCTTTATAGACAAAATGCCTACCTTACCTCTGCTACTAAAATAACTCTCGCAACTTCCTTCCTTATCCCCTCCCTTCTCTATGGCGCCCCACTCCTAACTAATCTTCAGTCCTCTCTCAAAAAACAACTTTCCTCTTGCTACAACAAAATTGCAAAATTCGCCACCAGCCACAAGTCTTCCACCCACCACTGTCTTTCCCTCCAGAAACTAAAATGGCTAGAACTTCCCAATCAATTAACTTACACTCAACTAACTCTAGCCCATAAGCTTATTCTCAACCCCTCCCTCTGTCCTTCCCTCTCTACTGCCTTTAAAATGCACCTACCCAATAGAGTATTAAGATCAAACAATCAAAACCTACTCAAAGTCCATAAACCTATACATCCCCAGGCAAAAACCTTCTATCCTTCAACCTAGCTCGCCTCTGGAACTCCCTTCCTCCACTCATCCGCACCACCTCTAGTCACTCTGCTTTCAAAAATCTCTTTATACACATCTAGCTTCCCAGTGGGAATGCTCATGCTCCCACCCTACATAACCTACTCTACTCCTTCTCACACCCCTCCTTGCTCTGCTCACATCTTTAATATAACCTGAAAATTCTATAGAATTTATTAAACAAGTCCTTATGTTTCTTCCTCCCCCACTATATTATGTCTTTGTATCTCCTCTTCCTTTTACTAACTATGTTTTCCTAACTTTTCTGTATAAATGGAAAATTTTGCTGTGCTGAATAGTTAATATGTTTTTCTGTACAATGTATTTAACTGTATACCTGCTGTACTATTTGATATTGTCTTCTTTTTACTATATGTTGTACCTATTATGTAACTTTGAATGTATTTTGGAGCTTTTCTCCCCTGGACTCCATTGAAAACGGGTTCATCTGGCCCAATGGACTATCCTGGTAAACCAACTGCAATAAATAAATAAATAAATAAATAAAAAACTTTTGGCACAAGACTTGGGTAACAGAAAGTGGAAAGGATTGTTGCCAGAGTTAGAGAGCCTATAACAAGAAAAATAACCAGAGATCCTGTTGAGGTATTAGAGATATTTCAGAAATTGTATGAAAATTTGTATAAAGCAGAGAAGTAGGGAAACCAAGAAAAAGCACAAATAGAAATATTTACAGAAGACTTAAATATTCCAAGGTTAGAGGTAGATGAAACTCAACAACTAACAGTTAAGATAGAAGGACATGAGATAAAAATGATGATTGGAAGCTAGGAGGGTGGAAAATGATAAATATCTAGAAGATTTTGTTTAACAGTATTTTAAAAGGATTGGAGGTACCAATATCCTGGAAAAAAGCTGTGGTGGCATTAATACCTAGACAGTAAAACCCCATCTGATCCAGCTTCATTTGGGCCCAATTCAATTTTAAACCATAACTATAAAGTGTTTATGTCTGTAATGGTAAAAGAATGGAAAAGGTGACACCAAAACTGATAGATATAAACCAGTGTGGTTTTGTGGAGGGGAGGCAGACATTTGACAACATTAACAGAACAATGATAATCCAGAGGGAAGCAGAATGTTATTGGTGGGTCATGATTCAGAGAAACCATTTGACAGACTACACTTGGATTTTGCGAGTAGGACGATGGAAACATTTGCATTTCCCGAAACAATAATAAATATAAATCTTAGCTGAGCTGTGTTGCAACTGAGTAACTCAAATTCAAGTTGACATTTGCTGAACTTTATTGATATCCTTTTTTAAACACCTTTATGGAATTATCACTTGTGACATAGGCAAATTTACATTTATATAAAAGAAATCAAACTGGACTAACAAGTTCACATTTATAAACATTAAGAGCATTAAAGACCTTAAAAAAGCCCTAATATATATATATATATATATATATATATATATATATATATATATATATATATGGGTTCACTACATATGACCGAAAGTTCATATGACCGAAGCCCATTTGTCTGAGACCAAATGACCGAAAGCTCATTTGACCGAAAACTCATATGAACGAAAACTCATTTGACCGAAAAACAGCACTGGCAGGTATATGCCCTGTTCCCCACTGTAGTGTGACCCTGGAGTGAGAATATAAAGTTAGATGAAGCCCCCCCCACATAATTGCAGTTTATGCACTATTACATACATGTGTATCCATTAAAAATGCATTAAAACATAACATCAGTAAAAACTGGTTGCAAAATGTGGGGGGCTACGCCCGTCACATCCCCAATGTAGGGGGCTGTGCCCCCATACCTCCCTAACTTTATATTCTCACTCCAGGGTCGCACTACAGTAGGGAACAGGGCATATACCTGCCAGTGCTATTCTTCAGTCAAAAGAGTTTTCGGTCAAATGAACTTTCGGTCATTTGGTCTCAGTCAAATGGGCTTCGGTCATATGAACTTTCAGTCATATGTAGTGAACCCATATATATATATATATATATATATATATATATATATATATACATATATATATATGTATATATATATGGGTCTACTTCATTTCATTGAAAACTCATTTCACTGAAACTCTTTCGTTGAAAACTCATTTCACTGAAACTCAGCTGCTACTCCCCCACACCCCCCCCTTACTATATATACTAACTCCAGGATCGCACTACAGTGGGGAACAGGGCATATACCTTTCAGCGAAATGAGTTTCAGTCAAATGAGTTTTCAGTGAAGTGCGCTTTCAGTGAATTGTGCTTAGGCAGCTGAGTTTCAGTGAAATGAGTTTTCAACGAAATGAGTTTCAGTGACATGAGTTTTCAATGAAATGAAGTAGACCCACACACATATATATATATATATATATATATATATAGAGAGAGAGAGAGAGAGATTTTTAGGGCATTTTTAAGGTCTTTAATGCTCTTAACATATAATTACTTCTTAACATCAACAAAGCATGTTAATTTAATTTATTTATTTTTTCTATGTTACAAAGGTGTTTTTTCTATATAGCATTGTCCCTATGGTAGTAGATTTACTTTATATTTTATATTTAATTTTTCAAAAAAGGTTCCTACTAATAATTTTTTGTACAATTCTTTCCATTCAGTTTCCTAGGGCAGGGTAAGGGTATGAACATTAGATTTAGATTCACATTCAATAGAAGGTTAGTTTCTTTTTAAAAATTTTGTGCATGTGTATTTTGGCACCATTTTTAGAGTATTTATAATGTTGTTTCATGATACCTTGTTATTCTGAAGAAGCCCTGAGTGTAATAGGATGAAAGTGCTTAATTTTAAACCTGTGGATCAATAAATGTATTGTTGCGGTGTATTTACATGTTATTTTATGTGTTTTCTCCATGGCTGTTTTGGTTATTAAGCTGAGGGTAGAACAAAAGGTGAAAACCTAAAGACTGAGCAGGATGGAGTAGTGCAATCCTGGGTTTAGTATATATAGTTGGAAGATGTGTGGAGGCACAGCCCCCCACATTAGGAGGTATGGAGTGCGTACCCCCAACCTTAGTTTGGGTATATATTGTCTTCTGGAGAGAGTTTGTCATTGGTATTGTAAGTATGCATGTCTATGGTTTAAAATGTATTGTTTTGAAACTTTTGGTAAAATATAACATAAAACCAAACTAGGTGGGGGGGCAGGATCGCACTACAGTGGGGAAAAGGGCATATACCTTTTACTTGCCTTACAGTATTCTACACAGTGCCAGTACTTCACTTCAATGAAATGAGATTCAATGAAATGAGTTTTCAGTAATTTGAGCTTTCAGGGATTTGGTCGGGGTGAACTGAAATTCAGTGACATGAGCTTTCAATGACACAAAGGACCATATATATATATATATATATATATATATATATATATATATATATATAGAAGATAAGTTGAGATAAGTTGGAAAAGGAAGGAAGAGCTAGGTAAGAGGGTTTGGGTAGGTAGCAGGGGCATACACGTAGAAGACAGACAAAACTGACAGGGTAGGAGCTGACACAATGAGAAAGTGAGAAAGGGAGAGTACAATGAAGAAGAAGATAATCAGACAAACAGAAGGAAGACAATAGTGATGGGGAGGATTGAACAACAAATAGGGACAGGTACAGTCACAAAATGGAGGGTGACACCAAGATGGGGGAGAGGATAGAGTTGCACAGCTGCTGTCCCTGCCAGCTGCACCTCAGTGGCAGGTTACTCATCACCCTGGGCTCCCTCACCACTAGGACCTGGTTGAGATGAATGAGCTAATGCACGGCAAGGCATTGACTCAATGAGCTGCAGGAGGAGATTCTCTAAATGGCCAATGTGGCCATCTACCTCCAGTCAATAAGCCACCCCATAATGCTTGCAGATGAGTGACAAAACTGTTATTTCCACTTGAACTGCTACTGGCAGGTACAACAGCACCAAAGACCAGTGCAAGGTTGGCTGGTGTGCCTGCTCCAGCTGCTTTAACAGGTATGGAAGGGACTGTAGCAGCATGGGACCCAGATGTTATGGGTGTTGCTGGTGGTAGTGGTGGTGGTGTTGGTGTTGCCACCTGTTGGCGGCCAACAGGCGTTGCTGGGAGGATGTGTGCACATCTAGATGAAGATAGTGAGAAATAGGGTGGGAGAAACAGAGCACAGATAAAAAATGCAGCTCATATTTATATTTATTGTGATAACTCTACAGGTACTCTTCTTGAAAAAAACAACAAACAACTACTCCAAATTACCAGTAATGGTGCAATAGTCAAAAAAGGGAGAATCAGGTCCACTGCCATCATCATATGCAATCCAAAAGACAAAGCCTTAATGCGTTAGGCTATTTATACAATCTCACTGAAGCCTGCAGTCAAACACACAGTAATAGCATGAGACCATGAATACTGAGAAAGAGGGTCTGTAAAAAAAATTATAGATACAATGAAAAAATACAGTTTGTACTTTTCCCCTTATAATATTGTAGGCACTGCGCTGAAAATGTAACAAACACCCACCCCAAGTTACCAATGAAGTCACAATAGACAGCTGGGGAGAGGGACGATCAAGCCCACAGCCATCATCACATGTCACATACAGTCTGAAATGCAAAGCCTTAATGTGTTGAGAAGTTTCCATGGTTTAACTGAAGCATGCATGTACACACAGAGTAATAGAATCAAACACTCATACTGATGCCTTTGAACTATAGAACTTTCCACAGACGTACCAATACTGGAAAAAACCCTATACAGTGGCAGACTGCAGATATACTGCCTAAATAGTTAACATTTAAATCTGTACTGTATGTAGCAGATGCACTCACCCCAGAGCTCTCCAAGACATTTTATCCTCCTTCTGTGCATCTGTGCATTCTCTGCAATAGATTCTAGAGCTATGGTATGAGAAAAAGGAGTGTGCAAGATAAATGGATGGCACACACATTGGTAGGTTGTATGTACAGGTAAGACAAAAGTTACTTACAGTACAGTGGTGATGGCTCACCTCTAACCTCAGCCTCCCACTACTTTGCCACATGTCCTGTAACAGTGGTGACATTGTTCACCAATTTGTGGGATGCCAGTGGTACATGTCACTGCCTGTGCCAAATCATTCCTGGCCTTAGTCTTGTTCTGAGGACCTTTACTGTCAGCCTCTAACAGCCTGTATCTGTTGTCTTTGTGGAAGAAGTGCAGGAATATTTTGTAGTTCTTCCACGTACCTCATAAAAAGAGGAAGGCATACCCATACATCTAACAAATCACTGAGCAAAAAAAGCAGATACTTCATGCCCACATCCATACTCAGGTGTGCTAGCTGGCATGCAATGCTGGGCAGCTCACTTGTGCTACTTGTGGTAGGACAACCCAATATATGTACTGCATTACAATGTTTGAACATTGCTTTGTAAGGTGTGAAACATAACAGCCCTATATCTGCATATATATGCTATCAATAAAGTGTGCATTACATCAACTCCATTTCATTTATGTCAGTTGTGGAATTGCATTTATCCCCCCAGAACCATGGGGTTAAACACAAATGTGCCATGCTGTCTGCAGGTGCCTAGGTATGTGCACAACACTGCAGAGCTCAGCGCGGAGTTTAGCCAGTCAGCACAATGTGAAAATCGAGCAATTTAGAAACAGTAAGGAGTTAAACCCTCATTTTTTAATCACAGTGCTCAAGCACCTGCATTTTCACCATGTAAGCACAGGAGAAGGTGCTGAGTTTCACCCCACTATGGAAGAGTTTGTAGTGTAGCAACAACTCAAGCTGCAACAGGTGAATCTTACACTAAATAATTAGAGGTGCTGGATACCAGCTTCTACAAGGTAAGAGCTACCTTTTTTAGCTTCATTTTTTAAACTATGAGTACTGTTAGCTGTTGTGATACTTAACTATAATATGAAAAGCCTTGACAATATTTTGTATGGGTTACTGAATAGGTGGAGTGAGAGGGGTAGGTACTGTAAGGGTAAGGCAAATTTTGTGCTGCAGGATTGTTAAGCCTAATGGGAAACACACCCATCAGCATACAGAGTGCTTGTGAACACATTCAGATCAGCCTTGTACTAACACTTTATGTAAAATTATTTGCTTTTTCTATAGCTTATACATATACCAATAGTGCAAAAATTGTTTTAACAATGAGAAGAAACAGCTACTTCATCTTAGGGAGTAGGAATGTTAATGCTGTCACAGAATGGGGGACATTTGTTCAGTAATGTTATGTGGTTGACATTACATAAACTGCCTGGATAGACTGATTGATTGTTTGATTTATTTTTTTTATTTATTTGGCATTTGTTTACCAGGAAAGTCCAACTGGACCAGAAAGTGCCCATTTTCAGCGGAGACCCAGGGAGAAAAGCTCCACAATAACAATATTTGAAAAATCAAGTAAAGATATTTTCAATCACAAAGAATCATCTTAAACTACAAAACATGAGTGAACAAAAAAATGTAATGAGAAAAACATTGAACATATCTCATAGTAGAGTGCAATAAAAAACAATAACATGAGTTGAAGAGAATATGTGAGGAAAAATTCAATAATCATACAATTGGTTACATAGATTAGTGTGTGGTAAATGAGACCTGAAACAATTCTAATAAAGTATTTAAAGAGATATCAGGGATTACATGATTAGAGACACTGAACTGAAATTAAGTGATGTCTTTGTATGAGAGAGGTGTTCATATTATGGTAATGGAAGAAGGACGGAGAGAAGGAGATTATAAGAAGATTGCAGGATAGGGTGTCTTCGGGTAGCTTAGGTTAGTAGGGAGGAAAGGGATAGAGGAAAGGTCTGCAGAGATGAATTCAATAAGGTAAGGTAGTGGGAAGAACAAAAAAGAGTGGAGTAGGAGGCTGGAGAGGATTGTGAGTGTGAACTAGTTTGAAGGGGGTGAGTAAATAAATAAAAGTGAATAAGGTCAGCCAGGATTGGCATAGTTTCAGGTCCAACATTTTGTAAGATATTCTTTCAGAGAGCATTTAAAGGTGGGTTGGTTAGAAATAGTTCTGGTGGTTAGAGGTAAGGATTTCTGTTTTTTTGTTTTTTGTTTTTTTTTTTTGCTACTGAGTACAATTTATTTATGGTGAAAAGTTGTTTGTCTTCTGATCTAACTGTCCCTTTTGGAAAATACATATTGATTGAAGGGGGAAGAGAGAGGCAAGCTAATGTTTTGTGTATGATTTTATGTATTGTTATAAGATGAATGTAGGAAAGGTGGAGGGGGGAGTTCCAGTCAGCTAAGAGTATGCAGAGCTTTAATGTGATGGGTAAAGGAGGATGAATTAGTAGCAAACTTGGCAATTTTATTGTAGCAGCTTTCAAGTTTGTTTTTTATGGATGATTGTAAATTGGTTAGAATAGAGTAGGGAGGGTAGAAGGTAGGTTTTAGCTAGAGTAATTTTTGTGGGTGTGCTCAGAAAATGATTGTTTCTATATAGCATGCCTAGTTTTTTGGATGAGATTTCTTGATACTGCTTTTGATGTGGAAGTCAAATTTAAGATTATCATCTCTTATGATTCCAAATAGTTTGGTATGGTGGACTAACTTGATTTCAGTGCCATTAGCCAAAAAAATTTTGAAAGATGCTTTGTTAGGACTGTGAGTTTTTGGGGTAAAGAGGGTTTTTTTTGGGGGGGGTTGAGTAGGAGTTGCGCCGTTGTAAGCCAGGTTTCAATTGATAGATAAATATGACATTCAGACACACCAGAAGCATGGTATATGGGCAAGTGGACAACAGTGCTATAGGAGGATTTCTGAGCTACTGAATACCATGCTAAGTCCACAGTTTTCCATACCTACAGAGCAATGCATAAAAAATTAGTAAGCAGAAAAACACTATTGAGTCTGCTAAAATGGATGCCTCAAAAACAAAGTTCTCTGAGGCAGAGAATGAGCTGCTACTCCAGACTCTCTATCCCCATGGCTGTCAACTCCTTGGACAGGATACTGCTGATCTGGCCTAGCAGGAACATGCACGAAATTACAAGGTGGCAGACACAGTATTGTCTTTGGCTATTATGTTAAATGTTGGGCATGAAATAGATGTCTTGTTAGGTTGGAAGAGTAATAATTTAGTTTTGTTTGGGTTCAGGATTAGATGGGCATTGGCTAACCATGTTTCAACAGAAGTGAAAGATTCCTGTGTTTGAGAATGAAGAGTTGATAGAGAAGTGGCAGCACAGGTAAGTGTTGAATCATCAGCATACTGTATTATAGAACCATGTGGAGTAGCTGTGTGTAGATTATTAGTAAAGAGGGAGAAAAGGAGAGGGCACAAGATAGATCCTTGGGGGACACCAATGGATAAAGGAAGGCATGGAGATAGGTCACTCTGTCATAGAACAGATTGTTGATGCCCAGATAAATAGTTATGAAACCATGCTGTGATAGATGGTGAGAAGGATAGTTCAGTTAGTACATCTATTAGTTTGGAATGGGATAACATATCAAAAGCTTTTGATAGGTCTAGAAAGATGGCAGATACAAAGTTGTTATTCCTGTGATGGTTTACGGTATTAGTGATTGATAAGAGAACTGTAGTGGTATTAGGTGATGGGCGAAACCCATGCTGAGTGATTGCGAGAAGGTTATTTTTTAGTAAGAATTTCATGACCTGGAGATGAATACACCTTTCGAGTAGCTTAGAAAGAGTTTAGAAAGGTTTGGAACAATTGTTCCTATTTGGAAGGTAAAACTTCAATATTTGAATATGTACACAGTTTTGTGTCTTAATATATAATATTAAATTAATAGGTTTTGGGGTGTATTTGTATTTTTTTTTTTTGAGGGCTTTCAATAAAAAATAAAAACATTTTGTAAGATGTGAGATACGCTCAAATGGATATGCAAGAAACAACTGTATAAAAGGTCAACCTGCCAAACATTAGTGTGAGCATGTAATACAAAAGATGGAACTAGATACTTAAGAAAAAAATCTGTTGCAAATAATAGGTGGGAATAATAACTTTTTAGCATACTGAGCCTTTCAATGTTATCTTTAAATGTTCATGGTCTCACATATATATATATATATATATATATATATATATATATATATATATATATACAAAAAAAGAAGAAGTAGTGAACTATATTAAAAATGTAGAGTGCAAATAACTATGCTACAAGAGACACATTTGGAAAGAACTCAACGTGTGAATTTGATAAGAAAGATTTTCAGGATAGTTATTCAGCGGAATAACTGGGACAAAGGAAAATAGGAGTACTTATATTGAGTGCAAGAGGAGCTCTGATAGTGATAGAAGAGGATAAAAAAGATAATAATGGTAGATATGCAGTACTAAGGGGCTACTGGCAAGGGAGGAGGATTCCACTTGCATGTATTTATATTCCACCTAAAATTGCTATAATGGAGTTAAAAAAATTTCTGGGAGAAATAATAATTTTTCAGCAGGGATTATTACTTACAGCTGGGGACTGGGATTTAATTTGCAGCAGGGAAGATGTGTCTGGGGGGCTGAGATAGGAAAATATAAAAAAGGAGGGTAGATTTTTGAAGAAATTTATGACTTGGCATTGAAGATGTGAATTCAGTAGTAGGAATTTGGAGTGAATTTACATATTATTCTCTAAGATACAAAAACTGGGCTAGGCTAGACAGAACCTACATTTCAAAGGAACATGTGCATTTAATTGAAAGTTTTGATATGCATCCAATAACTATTTCAGATCATGGGCCAGTAATAACTAAAATAAAAACAGAGGGTAATGAAATAAAAATGAGACACTGACACTTTCCCACCTATCCGGTGAAAAGAGAGAATGGAGAAAAAGTGTTTTGGTACCGATTTTTAAGAATAAGGGTGATGTGCAGAGCTGAAGTAACTACAGAGGGATAAAACTGATCAGTCACAGCATGAAGTTATGGGAAAGAGTAGTGGAAGCAAGATTAAGAAGGGACGTGATGATTAGTGATCAGCAGTATGGTTTCATGCCAGGAAAGAGCACTACAAATGCGATCTTTGCTCTGAGAGTGTTGATGGATAAGTACAGAGAATGTCGGAAGGAGTTGCATTGTGTTTTTGTAGACTTAGAGAAAGCATATGACAGGGTGCCTAGAGAGGAGTTGTGGTATTTGTATGAGGAAGTCAGGAGTGTCAGAAAAGTATGTAAGAGTGGTACAGGATATGTACGAGGGTAGTGTGACAGTGGTGAGGTCTGCGGTGGGAGTGACGGATGCGTTTAAGGTGGAGGTGGGGTTACATCAAGGATCAGCTCTGAGCCCTTTCTTATTTGCAATGGTGATGGACAGGTTGACAGACGAGATCAGACAGGAGTCCCCGTGGACTATGATATTTGCAGATGACATTGTGATCTGTAGTGAGAGTAGGGAACAGGTGGAGGAGACCCTGGAGAGATGGAGATATGCTCTAGAGAGAAGAGGAATGAAGGTCAGCAGGACTAAGACAGAATATATGTGTGTGAATGAGAGGGAGGATAGAGGAATGGTGAGGATGCAAGGAGTAGAGGTGGCGAAGGTGGATGAGTTTAAATACTTGGGATCAACAGTTCAGAGTAATGGTGAGTGTGAAAGAGAGGTGAAGAAGAGAGTACAGGCAGGATGGAGTGGGTGGAGAAGAGTGTCAGGAGTGATTTGTGACAGACGAGTACCTGTAAGAGTGAAAGGGAAGGTCTACAAGAGGGTAGTGAGACCAGCTATGTTATATGGGTTGGGGAAATAATAAAATGAAGTACTTAGGAGTATGGGTTAAAAATGATTCTGGTGTGGCAGCTAAGGATATGTAGGAAGAGACTAAACAAAAGATAATACAAAAACTGAGAAACTGGAAGCTCTGTTATATGGATATGGATGGGTCCATGTTATTTCATTGAATGGCCACATTGTCAAACAGCATTTCATTGAACCATTATGACTGAGATCACATTAAGGTAGGGATCAGGAAATGTTCCTTTTCCCCAGTATAGTGCAATCTCGGAGTTGGTATATTTAATTAGCAAATGGAGTTTGGGGCACAGCCCCCCCCCCCCCCACACACACACACACACATGGGGGGTGGGGTTCAATGAATGGTATTTCCAATGAAATACTGTTTGGCAATGTGACTATTTGATGAAATAATATAGACCCTAATATGAATATCAAGACACAAGCAGTTAAAATCATTTTAGTCCCTTTAGTTTTATACACAGGTCAGGCATATTTTTATCAAACAGAGAAGAAGTTGTGGATAGCAATTAACAAAGAGCTGAAGGATTTTATTTGGGAGGTAGAGACAGCAAGAGTCAAGTGGGATTATCTAATTCTTCCAATTGAACAAGGCGGTTTGGGATTACCTGATTTGAAGGGGTATTTCAGAGCTACACAGTTAAGGCTCCTATACATAGCACAAGCAGAAACCTATGATTCAAAGTGAAAAGGAATGATGATGAAACAGGGGGGAAGCTCAAGAAACAAGGGGAGATTTGGATTTTAGATGCAGACCCTCAAGGAGAATAACAATAAACATGCAAAATATTATATTTATAAAGTAGCAGAAAGTATGCTAAAAACGAAGCCAGCATGGGAGTGGATGAGGAGATTATGCCAATAGGGATGAATGCAATTAGGATTACAGACACTAGACAAGAGGGAGCTGGAATTTATTAGAGAAAACTGGTCAAAGAACCAAGGTATTGGGAGCAAATAATTAGACAGGGAGAGATAATAGAATGGGAAGATACCACAACTTTATTTGAACTGCAGGCTAGAGATTGCCTTCCCTATCAAGGACTGGTATCAGAATATAGGTAAAGAGAAAGTAATAGGGGGATCCTAAGAGAAAGACCATCACTGGTAGAGTTTTTAGTAGAATCTAGAACAGAAGCTGCTGTTAAAAAAGCAATAATTAGTAGAGTATACAAATATTGTATGATAACTATAAGAATCAGTTAGAGGAGGTTAGAAAGGATTGGGAAGAGAGATTGGATAAGCAATTTACAAAGAAACAATGGGAGGATATATATATATATATATGTATGTCTCCTAAATATGCAGCAAAGTCTAGGAGATTTACGATATTTGCTTGGAAGTGTTTACATAGGTATTTTTATACCCCAAGTAAACACCAAAAAATTTTCCTCAGGTAGGCAATAAATGTTGGAGGTGTGATGGGGAAGAAAGAGGTTACTGGGAACATATTTTCTGGGAGTGTAATGAGTTGGCAGACTTTAAAGATTCCCTGCAGACTGCTCTGTCAGAGATACTGGGTATGCAAACTGGCATAACTAAGGAAATGATTTTTTGAGGTATGATACAGAATCAAAATTGCCTAGACATAGGAAGGCCTTGCTGAGTCTAATTATGGTTGCTGCCAAAAAAGCAATTACTAGAAAATGGAAATCACAGTCTAAACCAACTTTACTAGAAGTGAATATATTAACAGAGATAAAACAACTGGAATTGAGATCTTTAGAAAAAGATAGGAGCAAATTACATAGGAAAAAATGGGAATTGTGGGAACAATACATGCAGAGAAGGAACAAGGTTTAAAAGAAGGCAGGTTTTGAATGAGATATGTATTTTGACTGACAATGACTTGATAGATTGTAAGTGATGTATAATGTTTACAACTACAATTATGTCAACATGGTTTGTGATGTATAATGTTTGCAACTAAAATTATGTCAATATGGTTTGTTTTCATTTATATAAATGCATGTGATAATTTAATAAAGATGTTTCTTGTATAAAAAAAGAACAGGGCAACCCACATGTATACATCAGAAACATATGTGTGTTCAACTTTTGGCTTTGTAACTTATCTCACCCTTCTAGCTGTATTAAAACTGTGTGTGTGCATGTCAGTGCATGTGGGCTTGCACGAGTGTGTGTGTGTGTGTGTGTGTGTGTGTGTGTGTGTGTGTGTGTGTGTGTGTGTGTGTGTGTGTGTGTGTTGCTTACTTTGTAATGACTTGTTGCTTATAAAACACATACACTTCCATAAGCCTTACTCTCCAAGTGTTGTCTTTTGACTAGATTAGTAACTCCAAATATAGTCCACTAAGCAGTTCAGTTAAAGGAATAGTAGAAAACAGGACTGTTTATATTGAGAGCCACACTTCCAGTCACAGTTTTACCATACGTTTGGCCTGGTGATAGTTGCCTGTCACATTTCCCATCCTTCTACTGAGCACCCAATAATTTATACTGGCCTGCTCAGTAATAATTCCTTTTCAACTGCACCAGGAGATGGGAAATTCCAATTCTGTGAAATATGGTACACCAGCCATATTAGGTTGCCCTTTGTAAGGTATTCCCAGACATAGCATAGAGCAGATCCATGTTCTGTATTGAGAGAGGTTAATATAACTATATCAAGGCCAGCTGACTAGGCTTTTATTCTTCCTGTGAAATTCTGCCTTACTGTGGGAGATGTGACTGAGTAGGCTTTTATTCCATGTGAAGTTTTGCCTTACGGTGGGAGATGTGACTGACTGGGCTTTTACTGCCTGTGGAGTTCTGCCTTATGGTGGGAGATGTGACTGACTGGGCTTTTATTCCTTGTGGAATTCTGCCTTATGGTGGGAGATATGACTGACTGGGCTTTTATTCCCTGTGGAGTTCTCCCTTACAGTGGCAGATGTGACTGACTGAGCTTTTATTCCCTGTGGAGTTCTCCCTTACAATGGCAGATGTGACTGACTGGGCTTTTATTCCTTGTGGAGTTCTGCCTTACGGTGGGAGATGTGACTGACTGGGCTTTTATTCCCTGTGGAGTTCTGCCTTACAATGGGACATGTGACTGACAGTGCTTTTATTCCCTGTGGAGTTCTGCCTTACAGTAGGTCATGTGACTGTTATTTTTTTCAGGATTCCGTTCATATTTACTTCCTCTCCTTCCACCCATTTACTGTACCCAAACATAAACAGTACATAGAGTTTGCGCTAAAGGTTGCTGTGTGGGAGCTGAATTTCCCATCCAGGGTTACTTACTCTGTCATCTAAGCTATCACTACTGTTGTTTCTTTGCTTCAATCTAAAATATGAGTTGCTGGTGTCAACTATAAATCTTTACCTCTATGCTAGTGTGTTTGCTGATGAGTGGACCTGGTAAAGTAATTAGGAGATAGATGTATTTAAAAGAAAATGCACCACAATGGGACTGGGAAAATAGAAGAACTCTTCATATAAAACATTATTTTTTTAACTGAACTATAAAGCTAATTGAGATTTTTAAAGAATTATACAATTTAGTTTTACACAAGAAACAAATGAACATAGACACTGTCTAGAAACTGACAGAAGTGTCATAAGGATGTTTTAATTAAGTTAGGACATTGTAAAATATGAACATTTTCTAAAGCAAAATCCAAATTATATTCAGACACAAGGACTATACTCCTGTATGAACTGTTCTTCTAATTCTGATAAAGCTGTCAGGACTGGATACCTATCCATCACAAACATCAAAATAAATTGTGAAGAAAAATGGTATTCCACTACTGATAGTTCAAACATTAATGTAACCGCTCAGAACAGCTTAGTTATACATCTTTTACAGTGTGCACTGTGTCTTGTTATTTTTCAGTCATACATCCTACTGGGCTTGGATTCTTCCTGTGTAAAATTTCCCAAGAAAAGTGTTTATAAAATACCCACATTTTATCTGAATCACAACTAACTCAAAACTGAAGAAGAAGAATGAAATGTTTTAATTACAAAGGTTGTTGTTGATGTTTTTCGTCTTTTCCCGGTTAGGGGTCGCCACAGCGGAACTCCGGTCTGCTAATGATTGGCAGTAGATTTTCACGAATGGCGAGGTGCCAGCTCGACGTTCAACCTTCAACGAAGGCACGCCCATTTAAGCATGTCTTTCGAACGCCCACCCAACTGCGGGGAGGACATGCAGACTCCACACAGAAGGCACTCCCCGCACTCCAGCCGAGAATCGAACGGGAGAACTTCTTGCTGTGAGGCAACAACGCTACCGCTGCACCACCGCGGATGTGTTTTAATTACAAAGGTGGTCACAAATATTTTGTGTTTTGCTTTTGTCTCCGGGTTTATTAGAGCACTGCTCAGGCTGTCAAGCACAGCTTTAACTGATTAGTTGCTCAATATTTAAAAACAAGTACTATACGTGTGTGTGTGTGTGTGTGTGTGTGTGTGTGTGTGTGTACATATATATATATATATATATATATATGTATAATATATATATATATATATATATATATATATATATATATATATATATATATATATATATATATATATATTTATATATACACACATATATATATATATATATATATATATATATATATATATATATTGGAAATAGTATGGCCTACTATTTATTTCTCATATCTTGATGGCATTAAAAGTCCTGCCTCTTTTGAAGGTTCCAAACAAAATCCTTCTGATATTGTAGAAAGGTTGGCAGAATGACAAATCCAGGCTGAATGTTAATTTCATTCTTCATGTAATGTTGACATCTTTTTCCCTAAGGTTCTGGCAGCTTTAATGTACATTATAGTCTTTCTTACCCTAAAATGTCTTTGGCCTTTGTTTTCTCATGTTGGCATGTATTAATCATCTTATACTAGCAGAATATTACTGGCAGAGATTTGTCAATTCTTTTATGAGTCAGTCAGTACTTGCTGCCTGGTAATCTAGCCCTGTCAACACCACAAAGGCAGAATCAATAACATGACAGATTGATTACATAAATTATTTTGCCTTTTGTGTTCTCTTACTATCTATAAATAAGTTCCTTATTTAAATGCTCTCTATCGAGAAGAAAGGACTGATTTATTAACTTACTATAATGTTGCACAGATAAAAATACTTCTTTAAATTAAGACTTGTAACATAAAGTTATATTTACTATTATTTAACAGTATACCTTGCATGTTAGACATGCAAGTGCCACACTCCAACCTGCTGTTATACTACAACGTTCCAGTGGTCTGAATTATTGTTTTGCTACATTTCACACCATCCCTCTCAATGGCTGCCACACAACACTGTGTTTACATTTATTACTCACTGCTTTACAACTTGCTACATATGTTTTACTTGCTGCTTCGGTGCCAACATAATGTAATACAGTACTCTACTCCATCTGCATGGCCCACTACTTTGCTCACACAGTATCGTACATCACTGTCTGACTTGCTGTTGTACTGTTGTTTACACCACCTGACTGATTTGCTTCTATGCCGCAGCATACTTGAACTTGTCTAACCTGCTGTTGTGTCTGATTTTACTTCACCATTTTGTCCTACTGTTGTACTGTTACCATCTTAACCCAGCCACTGGGGATGCACAAGCCAGTGCATTTCTTTGTGCCGGTCCCAAGCCCAGATAAATGGGGAGGGTTGCATCAGGAAGGGCATCCGGTGTAAAACTTCGCCAAAACATGTCATGCAGTCACCAAGAAAAATTTTTATACCGGATCGGCCGAGGCCCGGGTTAACAACGACCGCCACCAGTACTGTTAGCCTACAGGGTGCTGGCGGAAATTGGGCTACCGTTGGCCGAAGGAGGAGAAGAGGCGGAAGACATGGCCGAGAAGGAGAGGAGAGAAAGGCTAGGACTGTGGTAGTGAGGGTCGGAACTTTGAATGTTGGCAGTATGACTGGTATAGGGAGAGAGCTAGCTGATATGATGGACAGAAGGAAGGTTGGTATATTGTGTGTGCAAGAGACCAGATGGAAGGGGAGTAAGGCTAGGTGTATCGGAGGTGGGTTCAAATTGTTTTATCATGGTGTGGATGGGAGGAGAAATGGCGTAGGAGTTATTCTGAAGGAACAGTATGCTGAGAGTGTTTTGGAGGTGAAAAGAGTGTCAGATAGAGTGATGTTTATGAAGCTGGAAATTGATGGTGTAATGATGAATGTTGTTAGTGCGTATGCTCCACAAGTTGGGTGTGCAATGGATGAGAAAGAAAAAGTTTGGAGTGAATTGGATGAAGTGGTGATGACTGCACCCAAGGGTGAGAGAGTGGTGATTGGAGCAGATTTCAATGGGAATGTTGGTGAAGGGAACAGAGGGGATGAGGAAGTGATGGGAAGGTATGGTGTTAAACAAAGGAATGCAGAAGGTCAGATGGTAGTGGATTTTGTGAAAAGGCTGGACATAGCTGTGATGAATACGTATTTTAACAAGAGGGAGGAGCATAGGGTGACATACAAGAGTGGAGGAAGATGCACACAGGTGGATTATATCTTATGTAGGAGGGTCAGTTTGAAGGAGATTGGAGACTGTAAAGTGGGGACCGGAGAAAATGTCGTTAGGCAGCATAGGATGGTGGTTTGTAGGATGACGTTGGTTATCAAGAATAGGAGGAGGAGTGTGAGGGCAGCACCAAGGATCAAATGGTGGAAATTGAAAAAGGGTAATTGTGAGGTGGAGTTCAGGGATGAGTTAAGGCAGGCACTGGGTGGCAGTGAAGAGTTACCAAATAGCTGGGTAACTACAGCAGAGCTAGTAAGGGAGACAGCTAGAAAGGTGCTTGGTATCACATCTGGACAGAGGAAGGACGACAAGGAAACATGGTGGTGGAATGTGGAAGTACAGGAGAGTATATACAGAAAGAAGTTGGCAAAGAAGAAGTGGGATATTCAGAGAGATGAAGAAAGTAGACAGGAGTATAAGGAGATGAGGTGCATGGCAAAGAGAGAGGTGGCGAAGGCTAAGGATAAGGCATATGAAGAGTTGTATGAAAGGTTGGACACTAAGGAGGGAGAAAAGGACCTGTACGATTGGCTAGACAGAGGGACCGAGCTAGGAAAGATGTGCAGCAGGTAAAGGTGATAAAGGATAATGAGGGAAACATACTCACCAGCGAGGAGAGTGTGTTGAGGAGATGGAAAGAGTACTTTGAGGGGTTGATGAATGAAGAGAATGAGAGGGAGAGAAGGTTGGATGATGTAGGGATAGTGAATCATGAAGTACAATGGATTAGCAAGGAGGAAGTAAGGATAGCTATGAAGAGGATGAAGAATGGAAAGTCTGTTGGCCCAGATGACATACCTGTGGAAGCATGGAGGTGTTTAGGTGATATGGCAGTGGAGTTTTTAACCAGATTGTTTAATGAAATCTTGGAAAGTGAGGGGATGCCTGAGGAATGGAGAAAAAGTGTTTTGGTACCGATTTTTAAGAATAAGGGTGATGTGCAGAGCTGTAGTAACTACAGAGGGATAAAACTGATCAGTCACAGAATTAAGTTGTGAGAAAGAGTAGTGGAAGCAAGGTTAAGAAGGGATGTGATGATTACTGATAAGCAGTATGGTTTCATGCCAGGAAAGAGCACTACAGATGTGATCCTTGCTCTGAGAGTGTTGATGGAGAAGTACAGAGAATGTCGGAAGGAGTTGCATTGTGTTTTTGTAGACTTAGAGAAAGCATATGACAGGGTGCCTAGAGAGGTATTTGTATGAGGAAGTCAGGAGTGTCAGAAAAGTATGTAAGAGTGGTACAGGATATGTACGATGGTAGTGTGACAGCGGTGAGGTCTGCGGTGGAAGTGATGGATGCGTTTAAGGTGGAGGTGGGGTTACATCAAGGATCAGCTCTGAGCCCTTACTTATTTGTAATGGTGATGGACAGGTTGACAGACGAGATCAGACAGGAGTCCCCGTGGACTATGATGTTTGCAGATGACATTGTGATCTGTAGTGAGAGTAGGGAACAGGTGGAGGAGACCCTGGAGAAATGGAGATATGATCTAGAGAGAAGAGGAATGAAGGTCAGCAGGACTAAGACAGAATATATGTGTGTGAATGAGAGGGAGGATAGAGGAATGGTGAGGATGCAAGGAGTAGAGGTGGCGAAGGTGGATGAGTTGAAATACTTGGGGTCAATAGTTCAGAGTAATGGTGAGTGTGGCAGAGAGGTGAAGAAGAGAGTACAGGCAGGATGGAGTGGGTGGAGAAGAGTGCCAGGAGTGATTTGTGACAGACGAGTACCTGTAAGAGTGAAAGGGAAGGTCTACAAGAGGGTAGTGAGACCAGCTATGTTATATGGGTTAGAGACAGTGGCATTGACAAAAAGGTAGGAGTTTGAGTTGGATGTGGCAGAATTAAAGATGTTAAGATTTGCACTGGGTGTGACGAGGGTGGACAGGATTAGGAATAAGTATATTAGAGGGTCAGCCCAAGTTGGAAGATTTGGAGCCAAAGCCAGAGAGGCACGATTATGTTGGTTTGGACATGTGCTGAGGAGGGATTCTGAGTATATTGGAAAAAAGATGCTAAGGATGAAGCTACCAGGTAACAGGAAAAGAGGAAGGCCTAAGATAAGGTTTATGGCTGTGGTGAGAGAGGACATGCAGGTGGTTGATGTGACAGAGCAAAATGCAGAGGACAGGAAGAAATAGAAACAGGTGATCTGCTGTGGCGACCCCTAACGGGAACAGCCGAAAGAAGATGATGATGATGTTGTACTGTTACCATCTTACTTAAGGAACTTCCTGCTTCAGTTGATGACACAAGCAGATGATGCCAGGTCTACAGGTATATGCACTAGCAATGCCATCACCTAACATAAGTGGGTATGTGGGTACCATTAAAAACAGGCATTTGTTCAGTTCTTTGTAATTGCTACACGGTTCACAGTGTGGATACTCTTCTATGGTGCTCATCGGAATTTTTTTTCTTTATTTTATTTCTATGTATTCTGAGAAAACAAAGAGAAAAAAAGTGCAAATGTTGCAGGAAGACTGTAGACATCTTCATGATATCAAATCTTTCTCTCAACTAAAAACAATGTAAAAGTTGGCTGGAGTGCTAAATAAGGGCCCGAGTCCAAAGGATTCATTTCAATGCTTTTATGTATTTTTAACAGAGAATTTTTAACGGAGGGTATTTGCATCTGAGGTGTATGAAAACGTATCTAGAAGTGGCAGCGTTAATGCAACTTGTTTCTTTTCTTTTTATCACTTGTAAAGTGAAAATAAAAATGTTTGTCTTCCTTTGGACTCGGGCCCTTATTTGGCACTCCAGCAAACTTTTACATTGGTTTTGGTGTGGTTTCAGTTCGCTTTTCATCTCATATTGCTTTCTCTCAACTACATGGTATAAAAAATACCAAAGGAGAAATTATATCATTACTCTACCTAGTTAGACAATTCCTACACATTCTACAAGTATAAGACAAAATGCCAGCTATACCTTATGATGCTGGGTTCATCATATTACATCAGCTCCTCTCCTCTCCTCCGTCTACATCAGGAGTTGTACCAGTCTCCAAAGAAGGGAAATGGTTTCTGACTCTCCAAACAGTACAAAGGAATGTAATAATAGCACAATCCCCCTCACCTCAGAGATCAGTGCAGGTGAGTCCTCTGGCCTGCCAGCTCATCACCTCACAGTAGAGAGTTTTAGATGTTCAGGTGGCAACCACCATCATCCAGGACCTCCCAACATCTGCACTTTTTAAGATGTATGCTGGATCAGACTTTAGAATTCTGATCAAGCTTCAAAGCACATAAAATGCCTCCCCATCAGAAGATGTATGTTCTCCTACTCCTTCTTTTCCTGAAGAATACAGTTGCTAGCGGGCCTTGGCAACAGTCACTTATCTGGTGGTGTCTTCGTACCTGAAGTCCTCCATTCCTTTAGGATTCTTTCTTCAGTTCCTGTCTGAGTGTAAGGTTCTACCTGTATGTTTTCAGTATATTGCAGTGTATAATACAAACTGTGCATTTGGTTGTTTCTGTGCAATAGCATCTGTCTCACTTCAAGCTTCTAGGCCACTTTGTACCCCCTCCTTATTCTTTCCCCATCTGGGCAGGACATCATCAGTGGTCAATGTTAATCCAACTTATGGGTGCATCAAGGTCTATCTCTCCTCTCTCCCCCCTCAAACTAGGAATAAACAGTTCTTCTGAGCTTCAGAGGGATTGTTCCTCTTCTATTTTTCTAAGGCAAAAATATCAGACATAACTTCTAGAAAAAAACTTCCAGACTTCCTCCTCCAGAGAACCACTCCTTTGCAAAGAGTTTACTGACAAACATTTGTTCATGAAATGATGATCACTGATTTGACGATTCTGGTAATTTGCTACCAGAACTGAGGAAAATTTCTCACTGTGACATTCCACAATGTGGAAAATCTTTCAAGAACATTGTCTATGCTGAGTCAGGTTCAGACATCCTAGTCTCGAAGAAAGATGATATAATGCAGTATCCTCCAGATGAAATGCTGCACTTTGCCTTAGAATTCAAGGATGAGGTCAGTTTTATTTATGTGGAATAGTTTAAAATTTCTGGGGACAGCAAAACTAACTTCCAGTCCTTAGCTTCTAAGCTCTTCTTTTGAGGACATTTCCTTTGTCATAGTCTCACTGCACATACAGTTATCCGTGAAGTGATTGTTAAAGGTTTAAAGCTTCCCCAGAATTGACTGTTTTAAGTTCCTACCAGTGAATGGTACATCTCTGGGTCATTCCACTCCTTATGAAGCTTTCAAGGATCTCACGAAGGTACTTTGCTGATATCCATATTCAGATATCGTAATCCCAAAGAAGAGAGATCAGATGTACATTCCTTCCAAGTAAAGGCTGCAGTTTGACTATTAGTCCAGGGATGATGTTATAGAGGTTCTCTTGACCACAACAGCTATTCTTCTTACCCCAGCAGGAAATCTAAAGCCATCAGTTTGTACATTAATGTGTTTCCTCCTCAAAGACTCTAGTCAGTGGTGCAATGAATCACCTTACACATGTATCATAGGTTCATAGGCTAGTACTAAGCTAACTGCCTTTGCGAGCCATTTTAAGCTTAGCCAATTATCCCTTGTGAGACTCAAACCCTGCACCTTGTGTTTGTAAGGCAAACACCTTAACCATTAGCCCACCCTCACAACCCCTTTGTGTTATCCTAGGTAGCTGACCCTCTTACAGGGGTACAGATAAACCAAATTCTGACACCACACTAAATTTGGAATTGTACATATGTGTCAAAATTGCTTTGATCAATACTATCTTTTGGTAGAATTTTAAGTTAAAGTGCTGAAAAGACAAACTCATTTTTACCAATTCATGCTTACTACATTTTTTTGCCAGAAACCATATATACTAGAATGTACTTGGGGGGTGGGCTAATCTCCCACATCCCCCTTATTACATAGTATTAACGCCAAACCTGATAAAACCGTAGTACATGTGAATCAGTCAAAGCAGCCGGCTATCTCACATTTTGATCAAAGGTCTGCAGAAATTAATGTCAAGCCATGTATATTCAGCAGCCAAGTTATGACAAATGTAATGACACACAACATTCAAAACCACAGTACTGGAAACGCTCACTTTCATATCACTTGATGCACATAAAACATCAGTGATACGGCTTTAGAATGTCAATGTGTGGATGAGGAATTGTAGAGTCACCCCTGGGGTATGTCTTATAGCTCTCCTTGATTGGGATGGCCAAAACATAATAATTATTTTGGATTATTTCACTAAGTTTCTCAAAGATCACCTAGACTGCAAGTCTAGTAACTACCTATGTAAAGATTTTCAGGAAAAGATGAAAAAAGGAAACTGAAATCCACTTTATGTGGTTTGAGCCTTCTTAGCTGTCAACATAAACGGTATCTTGAATGCTTCTCAGGAAAGAGGGAAAACATTTGTTTGTTAAATCCCTGATTTCTCCTTCTACTAGCTGCCTGGACCAATACAAACTGCAAAAGGAAAATCATCCAGTCCCACGCTGCTCAGTAGCAATGGGTCCCACCATATCCTTTAATATGGACCAAACTCAGTGATGTCTAACGGGAAAAATCATCCCGTACCATTGATCCAGCTTTCAGGATAGGGGCCTCATTCACTTTATTTCTAGAAGGGTGGGTCAGAACTTTGAACAAATGGATTTTGAAAATCAAAGAATGTAGTTACTTTCTATAGATTTTGTTGTAACACCCTCAACTCTATGGTCAGTAGTCTTTTGCAAATGTATAAAATTATGTTCACGTGCCGAGGAATTTGTCTGCAAGGGAACCATGGGACCATTTGTTTTTTCCATAGTTGAAGGAAAATATTTATATTCCAAGTTACCTTACTCCAAGAAAACTAGAAGTATTTTAGTTATTTTTTTTTTTTTGCAGTCTTTTTGTTCCATTCCTCTGTTGACCATCAGGTTTCCCTCCCAGCTGCCCCATTAATTAATGAATTGTCCTAGCACTGAGGGTAAGGATTGGATGAACAGGGAGTGGGACTATCATCCTTGCAGCATAAGAAGGTTTTCAGCTTATGTCCTGTCCTATCACTGAGCATGTTTATTGGTGTCCAGGGGTTACATTTTGTGATGCACATTCACTCCTCTGTGTCTGGTGTGATCAAATGGTCCCAACCATACATCTTAGCTGTACAGATTTTTGCCGAATGTCCAGATTTTTGCCTCATAATTTTGGTCCATTTTTCATAAAACTGATTTTTCTGGTGAAACATTAACAAGTCATTAACGATTGAGGTTAGAAAATAATGACAGACATTTGACTTTCAGACGTCATACCCTTCAGAAAATACATGCTAATAGAAAACCTGTTATTCTATCAATGTTCTAAGTTTGTAAGAGCAATATTTAAAAATGTTCCCTATTTTTGGGCCTGTGCCCCCCCCCACCCCCCATTATTTATAGCTGTGTAGAGACTTCTTGCTCTAAGAGGTTGAGAGGTATGGTCCAAGCAAAACTGTAGATAAACATGTCCCTGTAATATGTCTACATCAGGAATTGTAGCATAGGCAATATAGAACAAGCATATGCCTTCTCCCGTCACTCCTGAAGAGAAGAAAGCAGGATAAACCTCTTCATTTGTCTCCTCCCCATGCTATCTTAAGTAACATCCTAATCTCCTAGTGAAATTCCTATCACCTATATATAATTAGTGCTTTATCCCTCTACACCAACTGATCTGGAAAAATTAATTCATTTTCATTCTTTCATTTATTAACTGAGTAAGTGAACTGGCCCATTTCTGCCCCTTTTCCATGATGCAGTCCACAAGAACAAGAGTAAATGCAGTGTATATGGCCAAATTAGAGTAGCCAGTCAACCAACATATTTTGAGAAGGTGGAAGTAAACCCATGAAAACACAGTAAAAATGCCCAAACTTCAAACAGACAGTGACTAGAGGTGAGGATTGAATCCCTGATCCTATAAGACAGAGACCTTAATCCACTTTGTCAACATGTGCCTAAATTCAGAGTCCATCTAACCAAAGTACATTGAACCATGGAGGTTTACAAGCCTTTCAGGATTATGACGCTTCATTCTGTATTATTTGTTGATAAAGGGATGTTATTCTGCTCTGCAGACATACATGATACTAACTAATATCTAAACCTTTCCTCTTTTTAAGAGATTTTTACTAGCCTACTAAGGAGCAGACCATTTCCAGCTGAGTGTGCTTCTGTCTGACTAGTTATCCATTTCAACAATCTTTACAAAATCCCCTGACCATCTCTCGCTTGGATGATTCACTTCTATCATTTGCTCCAGAGGTGTTGGGCTTTCACTTTGGGTCAGGTATATTCTTTTTACACTAGATTCTGGGGATCAACATTGAGGCATCCTAACTTGTCCTTTCCCTTCTCCAGTTCACTGTGGCACACCTATATGGTGAAGCAGTTGTAGGCTTTGTAACAGTGTCCTCATTTCCAGGATGTGAAGGCCTTACACAGAGCTAACCCTAGAGATCTTGTCATTAAAGATTGCTGCTGCTGCTGCTACTCTGAATGTTCATGCCTCCACTACACTTCCCTTAATGGGACTTGACAGCATGCCTCTTGGTTCTTCCCATTACAAAGATTCATATGAAGACCCTTCAGTCCAGTAAACTACTGAGTCATCTTAGAACACAACACATCAGTACCATTTCTATACAAAATGTCCTTGTCACACTGTACTATATACGTACAGTTTAGATACAGTCACACTGTAAGAAGAATGCTCTCATTACATGTCTATTCTCCTAAAGCTTCACGAGGAATACCCAAAGGTTATTCTTATTATCACATGTTGCTCATAATGCCAGCTATGGCCCTCTCTTCTCTTCTAAAGTGCACTATTTCCTCCAAATGGAAGATGTCCTGTATTTGTTTGGTATCCAAGGCTTTCTTGGCTTGGATTCTTCCATGTATAAGTGCTGAGGAAGGTAGCCACTCAGAGAAATAGTCAATTTTGTAATAAAGTACTATTGTCCAAAGTAGGATTAATAGCACAATATTGCAGTTCAGAAAATTTCCCTTATACTGTAGTTTAGTGACTTTATAGTTTCATCTTTAAAGTACTAGGTACAGCATGCAAAGTGCCCTGCATATATGGTGTGGGGTACTTTGCCCCACTAAAAACTATCTTAGAATTGCTGTGTTAATGCTGTTTTGAAGAATTTTTGGATCAAATGATATCTGCACAGGAAATTTGTGAGCAACTCGTTTTCAACCATTCAAGAATACATCTCATTTCTTTCTTTCTTTCTGAAGCTCTGTCAAGTTTGTTGAAGTATTTTTTATAATGTGAGTCCTAATGGATGGTATTATCTGAATTATAAAATATGTATGTATATATATATATATATATATATATATATATATATAGTTATTTAACAGTATGATTCTCAATAAATTAGAAATGTTTTGTCGGTTTTATCTTAACATTTATCTGAATAATTTTTTTTTTATCTGTACTTCAAGCATAATTACTGGGCTGTGATTGAAAGTGATCTTTAATTCAATGCATTCCAGCAGAAATCAGATTCAAACAATTAAAAACAAATATGCTGCCTTTCAGTGAAAGTGGTTCAGCAGTCCCTTCTTTCCACACTTTGTGAGAGAAAAGCCCTCTAGCTCAAAACAAAGTGAATGGTCAGTTTCTGGAAATAGTCCTGCACCTTTAAGCTCCTATCAGAGATAGTCCATGAGGTATAAAAAATAATTCTCCGTGCAGTTAAAATTTTCCAGGCGTTATTATCACCTACATGTAGCTTAGTGCCCTAAAACTCTTCAGTGCATTTCAGTTTCTCCATTTCTACTATATTCCCTGCCACATGAAGGTGACACCATCTTTGTTGTTTAAATCCCACATTGTTTCAGAAGGGATGTTTTGTTCTCGGTCTGAATGATATAGACTAGACATGCCACTTCGTCTGTGTCTGCTGAGATCAATAAAGTTCACTGCTACAAAACAGTCTTTAACAGTTAATGGCAAACTGATTTCCAAAAAGTTAGTTATTGGAGATATCTTTATATAAAGAACAGGTTTGAGTTACACAGGAACAATAAATAAAAATCTGGCAAATACTGTCATTTTTGTTCACTGAAGTACTGCTCTAATCTGTGTAGCTGTAGAAAATTTTGCAAATAGCTTTCATTGCATTCATTTGGAGGTTTTCTCCCCAGGCTGCTGTTGTAAATGGACTCCTACCCAGTTGGACTTACCCTGTAATTAAATGTCAATAAATAAATTGCCTTACTTTTTAAACTGGCAACTTCCAGTTACAGATAAATGAGTACAGCTGCTGGAATTTTTTAAGTACTACAGATTTTAACTTTGAGATCCATTTGGTCCCTCATATATGTATAATGAAACAATGTAAATGGACCATGAAAAATTTTCTATAAATTTACACTCGGCATAGATCAGAGTAATTTGGATAAAGAGAAGTAGGGACGCTGTTTTCCAAGATGATCTAAACAATCTATGATTCACAACACTCTCATCATAACTTAATGGATAAAAAAAATAATTATGTCCAGGCTAATGTTATAGTGACACAAACTGCATTGTGGGAAGGGGATGAAAAGACCGAAGCAGAAAATCACATCAGTATGGCAGTCCCTATGATTGCTATTTCAGTGAATTAATATTAAAATTAAAGTATAAGAAAAAGAGTGATTTGGTTACATTACTACATCACAGAATATCAAGTAAGACAACAACATTTATTTTTCAGTTTCAGAGTAGATTTTTTATGTGAAGAAGTCTTTAAATAAGTCTAAATGCAAACAGAGATCCATGCTTTGGGCACAGATCTATTCACACTAAAACAACCTTTTTTTTTACAACTTCCTTTATAAAAACTATAGCAAGACGCTAATAAACCCTTTTTTAAAATAACTTACTAGTGATGTAGCCTTCTTAATCAAAGCAAGCATGGCTAGCATTTTCCTTATTTAAGTAAATTCACATAAGACACCATCCTCCTGTTCCTAACACTGTCAAGTATGGAAAGAGGCTATAAAGACTATCTACAAAGTGTGCTTTAACATTTGTGTGAAAGACAGACATATTTCACATAACGGAAGTCTCATAAAACACAAGCAGTGGTTTCATGAAAACAAACACTTGATAGCAATTGTTTGTTTCTGTGTATCAGGCCAGCTGTAGGACATGGGCAAGATAACATCATCATCTCAGCTTAATCTGCATGAACAACAAACATGCAAGCTGTAGCTACTTTAAATATGTTTCCTACACTTTGGGGGACTTTTATGTTGTTAGATACGCTTAAAATGTATTTCACTGATAACTTATATAAATCTGTGCAAACAGCCAGTTAAAGATCAATGCTCTCCTTTAAACCCCATCCTGCGGAAGCTGTTTCTTACTTTCATTGGGCTATTGGCCACAGCTGACTATAGTACTTTTTGTTGTGTCTTTCGGCTTTTCCCGGTTAGGGGTCACCACAGTGGAACTCCGGTCCGCTAATGATTGGCAGTTGATTTTTACGTGCCGAGTTGCCAGCCCTGATGCACAACCTTCAACGAAGGTACGTCCATTCATGCATGTCTCCAGACAGAAGACGCTCTAGCTGAGAATCGAACCGGACAACGTCTTACTATAAGGTGATAAGGTGACAACGCTACTGCAGCACCACCACCGCAGTCTACAGTCGACTATAGTACTAATAATAAAAATCACATCCTGGAAGATCCTGCTCTTAAAGAAGAAAGCTACTTAAATAGTGTCCAAGGGTCTCAACTTGTTTATGTATATGCTAAGCAAAACCTCCCAATCTACAAGGCCTGTATTTTATTCAGAAAACACAAAGACTGCAATAATCATAGCTACTGTACATCAGACTACTGTCTTAATGTGAAACTCTGAAGTTAGAAAAGTGCAGAGATGCACAGCATGAATGTGTGTGATGTGTATCATTATTATTACGGTTAGTTTGTTTGTGTCTTTCGGCTTTTTCCCGGTTAGGGGTCACCACAGCGGAACTCCGGTCCGCTAATGATTGGTAGTTGATTTTTGCGGACCGGCTTGCCAGGCCTGACACACAACCTTCAATGAAGATACACCCAATCACGTATGTCTCCACGCAAAAGATGCTCTAGCTGAAAATTGAACAGGACAGCGTCTTACTGTGAGGCGACAACGCTACCGCAGCACTACCACTGCAGTATTTATTATTATTACGGTTAGTAGGTTTTCAAAATAAAATACAACCTTGTAAAGTATTACGGTTAGTGGGTTTTCAAAATAAAATACAACCTTGTAAAGTATTTCTGTATTGTGAGTGTATGCAAAAAATGTTAAACCTAAGGCCAGAGCTGCTAGATTAAGACATCTTAAATGGTGTTCTTTAATGGCAATTACTTTATCTTAAATGATTTCTGAGATCCACATACTTGTTGAAAGACATAATTCACAATATTCTGCATGTACAGTCTATGTTAGAGCACACCCCAGAGCCATTCCTGTAATGCCTAAAAATGTATCTTAATATGCAGTCCTTCTAATTTACCTGCTCTATTCTTGGCCCAAAACATCTTTCTTTCCAGAGGCTGAGAACTAAGGAAAAGTAAACAGTCATTTACCTAAAATGACTAATCTGCTGCACTGGTTTATTCATGCCAAATGTGCAAGAATATGTTTAATTTATTGCATAGTCACTCCATCAGAGGATTTTCCTTCTTGCTGGTCTTTAAGGGGAGAATCCATTGTGACATTGGTATGGTTGCTGCCTTGTCCTCATCTGACATTATTTTTAGATGGATCTTCTAGAAGAAAGACTTTTAGTCATGAGGGTACTAGTAAGTAGTACTTTCAGGATCTCTGTTTTGTCAGTCCATTTAAAAGTGTATCTATCCAGCCATACAAGCTAACCAAAAACTGCAACATTGAATTCCAGAAGGACCAGATAGTTTAATTAGAGGGTAAAGTTATATGCAAAAAAAAAAACACACACACAAAAAAAAGACACGAGTTCATTGGCATCCCAGAGAAATAAGAGGAGAGAGAGAGAGAGAGAGAGAGAGAAAAAGAGAGACTGAGTTAAAATTTTGAGGGATTAACAGACTCAAAAGAATGAAATTTCTGAAAAGGAGTTATTCATCTGGAGAGCCTATGTGACATTGCTCCTACCAACTCACGGTATGAGAGTCATCCAAGACAGATCACTGTAAGATATCAAACATACACCCAGAAGGAGAAACTATTGTCAGTGCTTTGGCAACCAGTGATCTATTTTGAGGACGGCAAAGTAGTCTCTGAATAGTTTTTTTCTCTGCTAAAGTAAGGGTACAAAATTCATTTCTTATACCATCTGACTGTGCAGAACTCACAGGCTCCACTTCAAGTCATTATAACACCTTGCATATCACAAGATTCCAGCCCCTGAGAAAGCAAAACATTTTGTGGAACAAAGGAAGCTACAAAAAACATAATGAACTTATCTGATGTTGCAGCAGAAAGAAGATCTTTATCTACAGAAAGTCAGTAGTTGACCTGAAGAGGATTTAAATAGACATACAAATTTGTAAACAACAAAAGTTGGCAAGGTAGGAATAAGACATTGGTGTACAACTGGTAGGAGCACTTTGGTATTTCCCCCAAACTAGAGAAACTGGATCTTGAAACTTACTCTGAGTTCTTTTGCTTTATTCTCCTAAATGTGTAGTTGTGATGAAGGCAACTTTTGCACAAGAGAGACTTGTGAATGAGGAGTACTGTTTGAGTATCTATTGGTGTGTGGGGTGGGGCTCTTGAGATGCCTCTTCCCATGAAGAGGGTGTAATGAATGAAAATTCCAACCCCCATTTCTATAGCTGATTAGTTTTTTTTTTTCTTGTCCAGACTCCAAATAGTTGGTTTTGTTTTAAAGACGGGAGACTAAGACTTCAGACAATGTTGCCAATAAAGTCATACCAAAAGACATTAATGTATGGAACTTGGACTGTTGTTTGTCATTGTTTGCCTTACCAACATATCTTAAAGGGAAAACTTGGGAGGACAAAGATTTGCAATATTATTTCCTCCATTGCATTAGAAAACTATTATCCTGCCTTGTGAATGTTAGGATCTTTATACATGCAGCAGGCATATGACTCCATACGGACTTTTATGGAGGCTTGGTTTAAGTAGTGGAACTTCATAAGGGCATATGTCTTAGAGAGGTTTGTGAACTATTTGACCTTCCTGAGCAGAAAGTTGGTATGTGGTCTGCCAATGCCATTGGCACTTAACTAGTTGAAGGTCAAGTGTCATTTACCTTGGTAGCATATTGCTTTATCATCTTTGGTTTGGAGACCTGCATTTGTTACTTAAGAGAATAGTGTTTTTTTTTTTTTTTACTTTTATGAGGTATGGCCATTCGTTATTGTGGTTTAGATATACATTATGGGATGGACAGGAAAGTGACCATTGCTCTGCATAAACTAGATAAGATTAAAATCCTATTATGTTGTTTATTAGGTAGAAGAAAAACTGGAGTTTGTATTTGAAAAGGCTGAACTAAGAAAATATTGTTCTGGGATGTTAGCGGGCTAATCAGCCTGGGTAAGAAATTTTGAGACTTTATGGCAAAGGCTTATAAACAGAATATCCCTTTTAAATAAAATAGCGCGCTATCAGCTGTAGTTTGGAAAGATTTCTATCTTGGTCATCTAATTTCAAAAGCCATCTCCTCTAGAGCTATAGAAGATCCAAAGAAGTTTTAATTCTCCTCTACTAATGTCTCACCAGATACCTTATTGAATATAATGCCTTTATGTCCTCAAAAACATTAGTTCTCAGGATGCAAGATCTATCTCTGTACTCACTTTCTTATAGATTCTTCCACGGAGATCTGTATCTAACCTTTTCAGTTATGAAAGATTTGATTCTCTTTGATCTCTATTTCTTCGCCAAACTAATGATTCCTCAAATACTCAATTAAACGAACTAAACCATCATCATGAGATAAATAAGACATGTTGGCATGACAGACTTATATCCCAATGTATCCCCACCCTCTGGAACAAACTTCCTCTACATGCCAAGCGGAATAGCATCCTTGCCACCTTCTGAGTAAATCTAGATAATTGGATAGGTATCCTCATATTCTCACTTGGTCTGTCTTGCCTTTCTTAAGGCTAGAGTGAGCTTTTGAATATTGGTTATTGGCTAGGCTGGTAAAAGTCTAAAGACTCCCTAGTACTTAGCTATGAACCTATGAACTTATAAAGAGATTTTCCAAGAGTTGGTTATCAGTAAAACAAGAGAAATCAGGAGATAGACGGGTTTTCAGTTAAGTAGCTAGGATATCTACCTGGAGGATTTCCAGGCCAGGGCCATTGAAGGGATGGAAGAGCATGCAGTCCGACGTTCAGGAAATCCTGAATAAAAAGCAAGAGTTTAAGAAAGCCAGCCAGTGGCTTAAATATGTTAAAAGTACACCTGCCTCCCGAAGGAACTTTGGCCTTGAGTGAGACAGCTGGAAGACCAAAGATTGTTATTAAAAATTAAGAATAGGACAGCCTACTTTAACCTCACCCCTGGAGATCTTAGAATTGTTTACATTAGTGTTCCATAATATAGCGGAAGCTGTATGCTCCTAAGCCACAGATAACTTTAGAAGATGAAACTGGGCACATATGTTTACATACTGTTATTTTATTTTACCTTGCCTCAGCTAACAGAAGACAAGAGTAAAGTTTGATGCAGCCTATCTGGTCTCTTGAAATGAAATGGGTTTTTAGGAAGCAGCCACCAGGAAAGTCTCCTGGACAAGACAGTTTCCCGAGACTCGGGAGTTGCAAAGAGACTCTGTCTATCTATCTATCTATCTATCTATCTATCTATCTATCTATCTATCTATCTATCTATCTATTTATCTATCTATCTATCTATCTATCTATCTAGATATCCATCTACATATATGTCCATCTTTCTATCTCTCTAGCTGTCTCTCTCACTATCAGTAGACACACCCCCACACACACCCACACACACATGTATATGTATGTATGTTTTTTTTTTTTTTGCTACTTCTCCAATGTCCTGAACATTATTTAGCCTCATTTTCCATACCCACACATCTAGTTAGCCATTTCTTGTCAGACCTCAAGAGGAGCATTATGCTGCATTCATTCCATGGTCCTGCTGAGAGCCCATAATTCCTACATTCATTCCTCAATGGAGTGAGAGTCAGCTCTGCATTTAGGACTGTTTACAAGGGCTTATATGAAAGGCAATTTTCTCACTTCAGGTGGGCTCTTCTTTTTGTTACATTTCCACTGTACACACCTGCTGACACGGGAGAACTTGCCAGGAGTTTGTTGTTAACACCTTGCTAGGATATTGTGGTCCTGCTTTCATCAGGGGCAGAGTAATAAATGCCCCCCCCTTTTCAACCTGGTACCTCTGTAGGGTCCTATACTTCTTATATTTCTAATTGATTTCTCTCATCTGGAATCATAATTTGTTGTTTATAGTATTTATAAATGAGCATCATTCAGAGTTTCTAGTTCTAATATGAATCTGATGATCATAGGGCAAACGTACTCATCTAATTTTGTAACAGATGTTTTATTGCAGTCATGAGAGAATCTTAAAAGAGCTCACAGAATATATTCTCTTACATTATTCTTTATATATACGTTTGTGCGTGTGTGTGTGTGTGTGTGTGTGTGTGTGTGTGTGTGTGTGTGTGTGTGTGTGTGTGTGTGTATATATATATATATATATATATATAAAACTTTTTTGGGTGGCATAAACTATGGAATCTTGCTGGCTAGGCTTACGTAGACCCTTGGGCCGATAGCCTAGTACCTACCTATGAACCTATGAACAAAAAACACAGTTAGTGATGTGCAGTTTTAGAACAGTAGGTTATTTTCTGCAGTAGGTTATTTTCTGTTGGAGATGTGGCTAAGAATCAGTCATGAGACTAGAAGCAACTGAGGGAGTAAACAAACTATGGGAAATTGACAGGATTAGAGTACTCAGGGCTATGGCAAGGGTGTGAAGAAGGGGCAAAAAGAGAAGAAGGTCAGTTCGGCTGCACAGGAATGTGATGCTAGTGATTACTGCAGACAGAGCCTAAAAGAAGTGGAAATGAAGAGGTGGGGAGGTGGAGAAGGCATGATACAAGGAGGATAGTGAAAAGGCAATAGAAACGGTTATGGCAGCAAAGGCTAAAGCTAAAAGTCTTTTTTTCATAAAGAAATAAGGGAGGAAAAAAGATGGAGGGAATATAACAAGATCACAGAAAACTGAAAAAACAAGCAGAGCAGCTGAGGATCTCGAGGTGATGGAATCATGGAATCAAGAGCTGAGATGGACAGTGGGATGCAAACCGCAGCGCAGATATAGGAATGAGCACATCAGAGCAGAAGCCAAAGTAGCCTCAGTCTTACAGAAGGTCAGGAGAACAGATTATGGTGACTCGGTTATATGCAGGAAAGCAGAAGGCAATAAGGTACAGCATATTTTGTTGAGACAGGAAGAAAGCAACAGGAAGCAAGGACATCCAGCTAAGAAATGGCTGGATTGTGCGAGGGAAGACTTGCGAAAGTCAATCATTACTGCTAAAGATGTTCAAAGGTGGCTCTAAATTGACAGAGGTTGCAACAGTTGACACTACCCACAACCCCATGCAGTATGGGAATGACAATGATCTTGATGATGCTGATGATGATGAAGATGATAATTAAAGCTTAGCGGTGTATGTAAGTAGGAGCCATGTTCTATGGTTCATTACAGATCAGCCCCAGTAATATGTGTATTAACTGACAGCCAGGGTAATCAGTAAAAGAATAACGTGCATCATATCTTTTTGTTTTTTTTTTTGTCAGTTGTAGTTCCTTTTGGTGGTTCTTTAGGCTGTTCCTATATTTGCCAAGCAGTTACAACGTACAGCAGACTTTTTAATTAACTGTACTGTTGTCAACCCACATCACTTGTTTGTTTCCTTATCCTTTATGCCCTGTGGCACTCATGTCTTAGACAAATAAAATGCTTTCTAATTTGAAATACATTCCTACCTAAAGCCTAAGTTATTTGCTCCACATGTTACACTCCCTTTGTCAGTGCTTCTTGTTTAACATTTTTTAGTTCCCAACCCAAACTGCGCTACTAAAGAGAGGTGTTAGATCAGAAACGAGCAGGGCCTATAAATGACAGGATTAGTTTATTCAGCAGGTTGATGTATGCAGGAGAAAAAAGCCTTGTTAGCTCAGGTAATAAAGAGACTCAGACATCTACAAACGTGCAAGCTGTAATTGTTTTCTATTCTTGGTATGTTTTACTTGTAAGTTTTATCTGTTATACCTATTTCATAAAAGCTTTAGACATGGAGATTCTTTTTATCTGAATGGTACAAATAGTGTCAAATACCTCCTGCAGCTTGTGTGTAATAATTAAAGTTGACATCAGATCTCTGAATAATGCATCCAAGCTCACCCCAACACACACACACACACACACACACACACACACACACACACACACACACACACACAGACACAAAAAAAAAAACATTGGGTATTTTATGGAAAGAGAAGGAAAGAAAAAAACAGTCATGACTGGTGTCTGTCTCACAGACTGGAGGACGAATCTTAAAAAAATAAATAAAAGTTGAACTCTTTCAGGTCAGAGGTAGGTATCATGTAGTCAGCAGACAGAGTAAAGTCTATATCAGAATGAAATTTAGTGAATTAATTTGTGAGAAACTTAAGTCTTAACTCTGCCTGTAGCCGTACAGGCATGCAACATGAAACTCAACGATAAACAGCTATACAAAACTTAATGTAAAGAAAAAAATTCTTAGATGGGTTATAAAAATTGAAATAGTCTTAAAAGGTTATTGTCAACTGTTCTGGTCCATATATAGAAAACTGTTTTAAAAAATGCTTGTATGCAATTTGAGAATGTTTTCCAGGATGCTAACTTGAGGCTTCTGTAGCATTTATATAGGGGCAGTCTAAAGCATTTTCCAGAAAATTTACTTCTAGATGATATAACTTTAGATAAAGCCTTTGTTTTCAGAATTAGTTATCAAAATGCTTACTGCTCACACAACTCTAAAAAGCAGCTGTTAGTCTGGAAGAGTTTGACAGCATTCAATAAACCTCAACACCAGCCTGTGATTGTGTAACTTGGTAGTATGTTTTAGGACAACAGATAGCATTTTTTAAACAAAATACAGTTGCATTTTATTTTACTTTGGTAAGATGTTTAATTAAATACATTCATTTAATTCATCTGCCAACCAACACTGTTTGTTCCTTTAGCAGCCTAAGGGTATTTACTGTTCTGCAAACAAAAATAACTGAAAGTTACCTTAAAAGGGAAAGGCCTGTCCTGTTTGGAGAAGAAAGAAGTTAATTTAGTTTGTTGATGATATGCAGTTATATGATATGCCTGGCATAATTAAGAATGCTCAGAAGTGAATCTTTCCTCCCATTCACACCACAGTGACAACCAACTCCATGTGCTTACTTACTGATGCTGTGTTTGTGCAGTTTTATTTGTCATGCTGGTGGATTTTCATAGTGGTTTGCTTAGCCAGAATGAAATTATGGAATTTGATCCCTGTGTGTTCAGATGACAAAGGCTCACATTTTGGCATATATTTAGAAGGCACTGTAATTACCAACATAGCTGCCAATTATTTTTTTTCATCCAGAGCAATGTTAATTGAAATGACATGGAATGTCTTGCAGATAAGTCCACTAAAGGTGTTCTAATATGCACTGGACATCTGTAGACCACTTGACAGCACTACACTTCTGCAGCAGTTAACTACGCAGAGATGACAGCCACAATGGTACTACTGTGTGAACTTCAGCACATTCACTCTAAACGGTTTGCCTGTTGGATCTGGGCTAAACTGATGAATGGAAACAAAATGCATAAAAAACATTTGTTTCAACCTTTGATATTTGGTATAAGATGGTCTCTAATACACATGTAAGGAATTACAGCCCATTACTATGTCCTTTTAGATCCCAGCAAACATGTCATAAATGCTGTTGCTGTGAGTGTAGGCTTGTGTCTGTGTGTTAGGGTGTAGGAATGATGACATCTCACTTCCAAGTACAGCTTTGAAACATGGCCATTACAGATCAAAAAAGTGCCAACTGCTTGTACTACACTAATGTTATGAAAAGGGCATGATAGGACAGGCATTCAGAGAGGGGGGAAGGTAGGCAGGGGAAGACACAGAAGGACAATGGGAAGGGAAGAGTGGTATGAGGTGGGGAAAGAAGAGTATTTTTTGTGGGACGGGAGTACTATTAGCATGATTCAAGTACAGTCTTATTAAATCACCTCATTAGCTGAATAGCTGCACTATGATTCTCATTTTAGCATAATAAAAAACACCATTACTATTTTGCAGAACACTTTACATTAAGCATCACAGGGAATCCAAGGAAAGCATATATCAAGAATATATACTGCCTGACATATAGGCATAGTGACAGCTGACAAGATACATGGTAATAGAAAACAGAAAAGGCAATGGAAAGAAAACACCCCAACAAAATCCAGTTCAATAGTACAATACTTTAATAAGGCTGGCACTTTTGTACAGGTCAATGCCTGCACTACTTCAGACAGAAGACAGGATTAACAGAACCACTTAAATACCTTCCCCCAACAGATAAACACACCTACCAAAAATCACATGCGCAATTAATACATTTAAATGCATTGACATAAAATAGTCTGTTAAAAATAATATATTTAAAAACTGATAGAAAACTGACAACAAAAATTCTCATGGAACAAACCTAAAATATATTATAAATATGTGTATATTCAAAAATGTAATGATAAAATTCACATCTTATCTAAGCAACAGATATGCCATTACATAAATTCATATAAATATATGTGTATATGTATATATATATATATATATATATATATATATATATAAATAAATCCTAAAATTCAATGAGCTTACAAATAAGGAAAACACATGGAAAATATATATACATGTATCAAAATGCTTATCTAATTAAACTCCTTAGTTTCAAAATACAAGCTATGGAGCACACATCATTGATGCCTGGATGTCTAAAGGCATCACATCTGAGTTGCCATAAAAGCTCACACCTTTCCAACCATAATGGAATGGGGCCACCCCTAATGGACCCATTAACTTGTTCTATAACCCTGAAATCAAAAATGTGGTGGTTAATTATGTGTTTTGCAAGGGTATTCTCAATTTTTTTGTTTTTAATGGCATATATATGCCCATACAACCTGTCCCTGAGTCTTCTGTCCGTCTTTCCAATATGGAAGACGGGACATAGCTTACACTTGGCCAGATAAACTATACTTCTGGAATTGCAATTGAACCTGCCATTAGATGAAAATCTATGATCCCTAATTGTGAAAAAACAACCAGTGTTAAAAAACCTACAGTAGGGACAAACCTCACATCGAAACATGCCGTTTACCCTAGAATTGGTTACCTTTTTGGTTTCTGATAAGGATTTCAAGTTGTATCCCCTTTGGTAGGTGTGGTTATCTGTTGGGGGAAGGTATTTAAGTGATTTTGTTAATGTTGTCTTTTGTCTGAAGTAGTGCAGGCATTGACCTGTACAAAAGCGTTAACCTTATTAAACTATTGTACTATTGAACTGGATTTTTCTGCCCATTGCCTTTTCTGTTTTTCATTAGTTTGTCTTATTTTTATTTGGTTTAATACATGGCAATGGACCCCACCACTGAAGTCACTGCTCAAGGGGACATGGCCACCACAGACATTATCTCACATGACAGGGGTCTGACAAGCAAAGTGAGAGGGCATAAGGAAAGGCATGAAAGGAGGAAGAAGTTGCCACCTTTTGGAGGGTGCTCATCCACCCTGGGCACAGGGAACAGGCAGGACAAGTTACAGTCCTGTGTAGGGATGGTCATGCAGTCAAGGCACAGGAAACAGACAGGCCAAGTTGCAGCCCTGCTGTGTCAGTGTTTGCATACTCTTTCATATGCACACAGACAGCAGGGTAAGTTACGAGGATTTTTACAATCCGGTGTACTGGGCACTCACCATACTACTGGCACAGGCTCAAGAGACACTACACACGGCTTACATGCCCCCAGTGATCACATTATGGCACTATGTCAAAAGAGCTACCCAGTAACAGTTCACTGGGCAGGGCTAGCCACAGAGGTGTTAGGCACAGTAAGAAGGCAAGTGTTGGCTGATACAGACAGTCCTGTATAACTGTACTGATTCACATGTGTACCCACAGGTGTACCTGACATATAATGTGTCCAAAAGAATAGAAATGTCTAGAGAAGTTCACCGCAATGGAGTATGAAGTACCATTACAAGTCCCTTTTCTCACATGGCAAATGTATACTAGAGAAGGGTGAAGAAGACAAAACCTTCCAGGACCAGATGTGGCAGAGTTTGGGCAGGATATCATTGCAGTGTGTGGTCATAATAGGTGCATTGCAGGGTCAGTTATATGATCCTACTTGACAACACAAAGGATCAGGAAATAGCCAGAGAAAGGTTGATCACTGAGGGACTAACAGCTCACAGACACTGAGGAATTCCTGACATCCCTCAGTGGTGACACTGAGAGAAGTTTCATGCCTAGTGGTGGATTGGATGCAAGATTTAGGCTAATTATGACTGCCCAGTTGTCTGTTAGCAATGCCCTGAGTGAGTAGTGACATATGCCATTCCTTTTGGAAATTGCATAGCACTTCTGCCTGGTACAGTCAAACATTCTATTCTGCTTGTATGCCACCTAGAGACATCCGGGCTGCAACAGAGACAATAGATCTGTAAGATATGACTGCCTCAGTGTTTATAGGGGATGCCCCTGGTTAATAGTGAGACATACCAGTTCTGTAGAACATTGCTTGATACCTTATCATGGTGTACTCAGACATACACATTTTTGTCATACACTGGCATCAGGGCTGTAATGGAGTCAACCTGCACCTCAAGGTATGTATGTGACCTAAGGCATGTAGTACTATGTGTGCCACACAGTGGTGGAAGTCACAGATATGTATCAACTTTAACAGTGGTATGTTACCTGTATGCATTCACAGGTTCCCCTGGGACAGGATCCAGCACAACAAGGTGATGCATACCTGATTTAAGCAGGTCTGTGGAAACTGACATGATAACACCATGCACCTGACACAGTCTTTGGACATAATGACACTGTCCACAATGCTAACACTGGAGGGCAGACTCCCTTTCTCACAACTGAGTGCTTTGCAAAGATCCGGGATGAACCTCTGGCACTACATGTGTTTACTGTAGGCCATCCCATCATCCATGTGAATCCCCCACCTGATACACAATTAGCACCAATGCAGGCAGCATCACAGGGCAGAAATGCTTTCGAGACATAGCTGTGCCGAAGTATCAGCTATATCATTGGAAAGAGGTGTGTAGGTGGTCATTGGTGCCATAACTCCATAATATTCCTTGACAAAGGTGTTACCCTTGGCACCAGTTAGCAAATTTGCAGGTCTGTGAACCAGGCATGCACAGGCACTAATTAGACCATGTCAGAGCTGACCAGTGTGCTCTACAGCCTGCACAAAGGACTACTGGAAATTCAACACTGCAGGCAAAGTGACACTGCATTTAGGGACAAGCAGCACACACCTGTTGAGGGCAGTGGCATCCAATACTGCATCCATGAAGCTACAGGGAACCGGTTGCTAGGGGATCCCTGTGTACTCTAGGAGATCACAGCATGTTGACACAAATGGTGCATGTATTTACAGAGATAGTCACACTGTCTACATTGCCCAAAGCTACCTTCACCTCTGGCTGTAGATGCTCATCTGGATGTGGTCAGTACTTGTCTAGCTTAAGCTATGACCTCCTCCCTTGACCATGGATGCTGTCTTGGACATATCTGATGCTCATCCACCTCCAGTGTAGGCATACCTCACTGGACAGCCCAGACACAGACCTGCAGATCAATATCAGTCCACTATCTTGTAATTTTACAATGAGTTACACCTATCCATAGCTGGGCATAGCATAGTGGTCATTATCATTCTGCTGGAACACCACAGCAGGGCCAAAGCAGCATTCTAGCACATGCACCCATTGTGATTCACCACCCCCTGGACCAGATACCGCCAGATCTGAGACTGCACGGTTGCATGGTACACCCATCTTAAGTTGAACCCATGGAATCTCCCCACCATCAGTACAGGACATGATTCCTGACATCCCACAACCTCCTAGCTATGTGAGAGCTTATATAAGGCACCACCCATGACTCTTCAACTATGCTAACATTGCTGTGCCCTGATATTGTGCTCCCCCACCTGTGCAAATGATAATGACCCCAGTCTACCACCCCTCTGACTAATATGATAATGTCTGATGCACATTGTGGCCAGACAGTGCACCATAATGCACTGTAATGCATGATCTGGGTGTGTAAATGCATGCATCCCTTTTATTCTGTGATTGTCTTGCCATGGACCATAGCTGTGGATGAGAAGCTGCCAGTTTGTCAGTGTCATGAAATATTGTGCCACTTCTTCCTTACATGAGGCCCTGCTACAGCCAGTTCCTTCTCTGACACCTCACTTGGCTCCTCATCCAATGCTGCCACAGTCTTACAACTAGTGTTATGGGCTGTCCTTGCTGTAACTGTTTACATGGTGCATTGTTATGTAGTATGGCACATTCTGCAAATATCTTGCTGCAGATCTCCAGAGCACACTGCAGTGTACCAACAGATGCATCCAGGCAGTGGAAGCAAGCCTTCAGCACTCCTAATACATATTTGACAGTGTTCCATGTCTGTGACAGTGCAGTGTTCCACACCATCTCTACCACAGTCTGAAGGCTGTGTATAGGGGTCATCATCCATAGATTCAAGGCATATCCAACATCACCTCAACACACAACAGCAAACACCATTATAAGTAGTCTGCTACCTATGTTCATGGGACAGGACATTCCTGGTCTTTACAGATGGCAATGTGTGTCTCTATCACCTAGATGATCCTGTAACCTGTACACTAGTATAGGTCACATGTGTGTCAGATGTGGGAATCACGGGAACTGCCTGGACAGTGCACAGACACATTGTACATAAATCTGTGTACTACAATCCAACTGCCAATTGATGGAATGGAAGCATTTCCAGTTGACATACTGGTTACTATATGGCTATGTGGGGTCTTGATGGAACTGTAGGTGCAGTCAAAGGCCCCAGGACCTCAGGGACATGGACTATATTGTAGAAAACCTACAAAGAGTGGTTATGTCCTATACAGTCCACGGAGTATAAATGTACTCCTTCATGTGGGTCTGCATCGTGTCAAAGAACTGATGTAGGATTTGCAAGGCTGAGTCCTGAGAAACTCCTAATATTGCCCTTGGCTAGCACCCTTTGTGACAACTGGTATAGGCAGTCCATGCAACCTCCTTTATCCTGTGTGAAGATTACTTATCTCTATGATGTCTTTGTCCACATGGTAGTAGTTGTGTATATCTCAGTCATTGTGGTAAAAGTATGTCAGCCACAGATTAACTCTGAAGCAAAGCACTGGGCAGCAGAAAACAATATTTTGGACACTGGTTCCCAAGGTAGTCACTAACATAGGCTAACCAACTATAAAAAATGCTACTCCTAGCATCTGTTATGGCTGATACACCTGCCCACTGGGAAATTATGGTCTACAGATAAACTGATGACACAAAGTGTAGATATTTCTCAGTTGTGCTATCATGTTTAATGTTGTTGTTTCATATGCAGTACTTCTCATTGTCATACTGATACTCTTGTGTGTGTCATTATGTGGTCATTTGTATGCACTGCATATGGCACTATTTCCAATTAGAATGGTCTATGAATCACCTCCTCACTGCTTGCCTCCATTCACCATGCTATTTTGATAAATGTAGTGCACTATTTGTTTCTGAATAATCCCTTAATTCTTAACACAAAGTATCTTCACTCCTCACTAGTTCTACTGAAGATCTCAAAGTGTCTCTTGTAAACAAAACACCACAGTAGCAGAGACTCACTATTTCATGCAAGGTGTTACACACTTGAATGTGTTACAAAAGACACTAAAATCAGATGAACTTTGGCATGTACTCATTGCTCAAGCCTTTCTAATGAGTTTGGCTGCCTGCTGCAGTTGCTCGGTATCAGTCCTTGGCATTTTGTTAGACCCTACATTATTTTTATTAATTAACTTGTTTTACCTGCTTCTGGCTTCAGTAATAGCCTGCTAGCCCAAGCACAGTCTCAATGTCACACAGGCTACTGCCTTGCATGTAGAGCTTCAAGAGACACTGTTCTGTTAGACCTATTACTCATTCTCAAATCTAATGATATCATAAACTCCTGGGATTTCAGTCTTTAAAAAAAAAAAAAAACAAAAAGAAAAAGTTGGAGTGAGAGGTTTGTATTAGACAGAATCCCATTTCTGTGGAACCATCCTCCACTCCACATAAAGCAAAGTTCTTTTCTTAACTCTATTCAAATGTAATTTTAATGAATGGATGGATAACCACACTCCTGGTTTAGCACACTGTCCCTGATGGACCCTCCCCCCGAACTTATGTATACTAAGATTGCCATACCTTAGAGAAAAGAAAATATTCATGGCAATGGGAATCTTGGACTTAGTATATGTAAATCCACATTTTCGTCCATTCAGTCTCCACATTTCAAGACTCAGTAATGAAAGTCCCAAGATTTTAAATGGTTACTGTATTAGTCATTACTGAAACCTGGCTAAACGATGACTCTAGATTAAGTATTGATAATTAGCATTATCTCTACACTGACAACAGATGATGTGAAAGGTAAGGTGGTGGGGTACTTATTTTACTACTCAAAACTTAAAATATACTTCCTAAGTTAATTGCAAATATCTTCTACAGACAGTCAACCAAACTGAATCCCATATGAGATTCTGCTAGTAAATACAATGCAAATATAGGTTGCCTCTGTGTGTGTGTGTGTGTGTGTGTGTGTGTGTGTGTGTGTGTGTGTGTGTGTGTGTGTGTGTGTGTGTGTGTGCCTCTCTTTATATATATATATATATATATATATATATATATATATATATATATATATATATATATATCAGTCTACTTTGATTCACTGAAAACTCATTTCACTGAATTTCAAAACACTCACACCAAATCGCTGAAAGCTCAAATCACTGAAAACTCATTTCACAGTGAATCACATTTCACTGAATGTCGGTACTGTTGGGCAAATAAAACATATATGCCCTTTTCTCCACTGTAGTGGGATCCTGGAGTTAGTATATATATATATATATATATATATATATATATATATATATATATATATATAGTTGGGGGGTCACAGCCCCCCACATTCGGGTGTGTGTGGGGCATAGCCCCCACCTACTTTTGGTTATATATGTTTAGCTTTCAGTGAAATGAGATACATAAATATAAAAGCTAAGTAGGTGGGGGGCTGTGCCCCCACACCCCCCAACTACATATACTAACTCCGGGATCTTACTACAGTGGGGAAAAGGGCATATACATTTTGTTTGCCCAACAGTACTTACATTCAGTGAAATGTGATTCAGTGAAATGAGTTTTCAATGATTTGAGCTTTCAGCAATTTTTTTTTTTTTTCAAAACAGGTTTATTGTTTTAACATATAAGAGAAATATCATAACAATTTTATACAAGTAATTAAAAATAAGTATTATTATAATATTCAACAAAACAACTAAAGTATTTACAAAGACATCCACTACAATCAGATCAATTAATTAAACTAAAATACCGTGCTATTGAAATTAGAATTTTTTTAACAAATTTTGTAAATTATCCCATACAATATAATAAGATGTTTTTTCTAGCTGTTCTTGTCCTAATTGTGTTTATTTCCATATGGCACATTATATTCATAACATTTTTAAATTCATTGAACGAAGGAGGTGTATCTGAAATCCAATTTCTAGTTATTATTTTCCTAGCCACTGCTAGAATAGACCATATCAAGGGAAGCTTAACCTTTTTAACACTTTGAGGTACAGGTATGTTGAATAATATAAGAGATTTAAAAATAATGAAATTATCTGTAAAAAGAGCCTGCAAAAATTCATTAATTGACTTCCAGTATTCTTTCAATTTTATACAGTCATAAAACATATGAGCCCAGTCAGCATTAATTTCTACATTACATCTCTTACATAAATTATCTTTATTATTTATTTTATTCATCATCAAAGGTGTATAAAAAGATCTATGTAAAAATTTCCATGTATAAAGTCTCCAGACAATGGAAGACATAGTTCTATAAGCAGATTCCAATATATATTGTTTATCTTGTTGATTTGGTGGGTCCCCATTAATAGAAGTGAAATAATTCCAGTATGAATCTACACTGTAAACAGTTTCTTGTCTGATAATTTTATGTATGTATGAAAGTTTACCTTTATCAGAAACTTTATGTTGTAAATTTAATATCAAGTAATCAATCAGTGTTGGAATAGATTCTTTAACTGTTATAGACATTAGATCTATTTTATTAATGAGATGTTGTCTAAAGGTCTGAACCTCTAACCAGCAAGTGTCTCTTAGATCAAATTCTTGTTTTAAGAAATCTAGATTTTTAACTTTATTATCAGATATCAACTGATACCAGTACTTTAGATCATTATCTATAGCTAAATGAGTTCCTTCAGAAGTAGATGACAAAAGCATACCCTGAGTATACATTATAGGGAATACAATAAAATTCCATTCCCTATACTTAGGGTGCATGAATATAAAGTTACGATAGTTAATAATAATATTTAATGGGTAACAAAACATATGTTTAGGTGTAATAGGTGAAGTACAAAATTCCTTTAGTAACCATAACATGGAGTTATTTACAATCATATTTTTATGTGTTAAGGAGATTTTCATGAAGTGCATACTAATTAGCTCCCAATAATCTTTCCATTTTGCGACATATGACTGATCTATTAATAAAGTAATAACTTTTACAATAGAAGAGATAGTATATAAATTAAAGTCGGGAAAAGAAATACCCCCTTGAGACCAGCTATTAGTATGTTTCTTTAATGCAATCCTAGGTCTATTAGGTGCCCATAGGAAATTTAACATTAGTGTATTCAGTTTCTTGATAATTATTTTTGTAGGTGGAAGTATTATTGATTGTATTAAGTATAAAATCTTGGGGAATATTATCATTTTAATAATTGTAAGTCTCTCCTCCATAGTAAAAACATATTATTCCAGGTATTAAAAAGATTTTGTATATTAAGAAAACAGGTATTATAATTATTATATATAATAGATTTAATATCTTTAGATAGTATTATACCTAAATAAGTTATCTGACCTGAATTGGGTACATATTTAGTAAAATCACTAATGAGAATATTTTTTCATGTATATATAGGTAGTATTTTAGTTTTTTCTTCATTGAATATTAAACCAGAAATACTTTTAAAATTCATCATTTTATGAAATAGAGACTGCATAGAAGAATTAGATCCTGCTGATGTAATTAGAACATCATCTGCAAAAAGTTGAATTTTGGATGTTGTATTTTCATCTATTTCAAAACCCTCTATGTCAGTACTGTTTCTGATCAAATTAGCCCAAGGCTCCATTACTAAAGTGAATAATAATGGAGAAAGTGGACATCCTTGCTTTGTACCTTTAAGAATGGGTATTTTTTGTGAAACATATGTTCCTACCTTAATATAAGCCAACATTCCTTTGTATAAATGCTCAATTAGATTTACAAATGCATCTGCAAAGTTTGTGCACTTCAGTAAGGTAAACAGATAGTCCCAACTTACTGAATCAAATGCTGAACTTATATCAAGACTAATAAGTGTTAAATCTTTTTTTTTCCTATTTGCAAAATCAATTAATGTTAAAGTTCTTCTTATATTATCAAAAGTATTTCTATTTACAATGAAGCCTGTCTGATCTATATCAATAATGCCGGGAATGATTGTCTTCAATCTATCAGCAAAAATACTCATAAACATTTTATAATCAACATTAAGTAATGAGATGGGCCGATATGAAGAACATCTAGTTGGATCTTTATTAGGTTTTAAAATTGGCGAAATAAATGTATATTGCCAAGATGGAGGGGTTATTAACTCAGTTTGCGCCAAAATAAAAACCTTATGTATTAATGAATATGTACTTTTAGAAAGGATTTTATATATCTCTGGTATAATACCATCATTACCCGGTGCTTTGTTTGATTTAAGCTTATTTATTTGTGTAATAACTTCTGTATATGAAATACTCTTGTCCAATAGTTTAATCTGTTGTTTATTAAGCTTTTTATTCATGTTTGTGGTTATAAACTCCTTTATTTTATCTTTAGGTTCCATGTTAATGTTATTATGGTTAATTTTGTGAAAGTGATTTCTAAATTCATCTAGTATTTCTGGTATACTAAAACATTCTTCTTTTCCTTAGAGAAAAGATTTCTTTGATATGGTTTTGTTAATTCAACCTTTTGTTTTATTTTTAAGTCTATGTAAGTATTTGGGGCTTATTGAATAAGACAAAACTTGTATTTCTCTAAAGTTATTTTAACTTTATGAGTTAAAATTTCTTTGTATTTCTCATTTAGTTTGTTTATTTCTTCAATAACTTTCTTGTCCATAATATTTTCTTTATTATTATGTTTATAAGAGTCTAATTTACTTTGAATATCTAACAATTCCTTATCCCAAGATTTCCTTTTATTATTATACCATCTGATACTTTGTCCATATAGATATGATTTTAAGGCATCCCAAACATAAACAATGGAGACTTCAGGAGTATTATTTATGTCTAAAAAATGTTTTACTTCTGAAAGTATATATTCTTTATAGTCTTTTAGTTGAGTTAAGTATGCTGGTATCCTTTTGATCTGAACATTATGAGTATTTTTATCATGAATTCAAAACAATTGAATTATGATCAGATATAGGACATGAAATGATTTTGGAATTAATTAAATCTGTTACCATCTGGTTAGAAATAAAGACCCTATCTATTTTTGAATAAGTTTTGTATCTGTTTGAAAAAAAGGTGTATGGTAAAAATTTTGAATCTATCTGATTATTAATATCATTCAAATGATAAGAATTAGCAAAATCATTTAAATGTTTTGCATTAGATGTAATTCTTCTTTTCCTATAGTGGTAGTATCACTTTCATGTAGTATACAATTAAAGTCACCAGCTAAAATAATATCTCCTATAGAGAATGATATGATCTTATCAAGATGATGTTTCACTGTATTAATACCAATTCCAGGTATCCAATGTACATTAATTAAAGTGTAAGTTTTCCCATTAATTTGTATTGTAACCATACAAAACATTCCTTTGTCATCCTGATAAGACTTAATGGTTTTAGGAATGGGCATACTTTTATTCCATAAAATAGCCACTCCTCTTTTTTCTGAGTGTGCTCTGAACTAACCAATACTGTATATTTGTTTGTGGCTAGTTTATCAATATTTTTTTCAAGAGATGGGTTTCTTGCAGGAAGACTAAGTTGGCCTTATGTAAATTAATGTATCTTATTAGGCTTGCCCTTTTACACGGATTATTCAATCCATTAATGTTTAAAGAAATTCCTTTTAAAGATGTCATTTGGCATTTTTAAAACTCAAGAATCTTATGATCAAAATAACAAATAACAAGATAGATAATGTTACATCTCCTCCTTTAGGTGTACCTTTAAATATAGCTGTATTTATTGAATCTCTTATGAGATTTTGTATAGGATTCAATTTTGTTTGTAGTGACAATGAGTGAACAAAATATATTGTGGATGTCAAAACTATATACAAATAACAATGAACAAGTGAAAATAATGTAAGGATTAAACCTTGCATCCAGCCTGGAGTTATAAACTCCAACTTAGAGTAGTATTTACCACTCAAGTTAACCCCCTACCCTAAGCAGCAGTACCTCAGCTACCACCTTATCAATTTAATACTAGTTATATTTAACTGAGGTTAACAGTTTTCAATTCAATTATCTAGCAAGACAAGACTACACATTTGGTAAAACAGCATCATATAAACTAAAATAAACTTTTTTTTTTTAAACTGTTCATACTACTATATACATATATGTAATATAAAACACTTGTATTCAAATAGCATTCAAATAATCTTGATGTTAGAAATCAAGAGGAGAGAAAAATAAGTTCTAACATTCATTTAAATCAAAAACTTTGGCTAATATGATTCAGACATTACATATATTAAGATGCATCTATTTTCTGTCATGTAAATGCAATTAACAGCTTCCAAAAAAACCTTGAATTGCTTGTATATGAGCATTTACTCAAACTCATTATTGTCAATAGAATAAAATATTGTATTCATAGAAATTGTTATAAATCATACTGCATAGTTATGCAGATTCTCAGAAACACTTGCATTATTGTAAAAAAAAAAGAAGAAGCCATCACACACACACACACATACACACACACACACACAACACACACACACACACACACACACACACACACACACACACACACACACACACACACACACACACACACACACACACACATATATATATATATATATATATATATATGATCTCACTGAGTTGTGTCCTTGCTGAGCACTATCCTACTTGCTGTCCCTACAATAAATCTTTATGCTTTATACAAAATAATGCACAGCAAACACATTTTAGTAACCAGATTTTACAACCATGCTATACTACTGCTTTAAAATATATCACATGACAATTTCTTCCAGAATAGAGTTATAAAATTATTTATGCTTGCCAATCAGATGAATTAAATGAGTTATAGTAATGTATATGTTTGGAACATAAGTTTTTAACACAGATTATTATGCTGCTGTTAAGTAGATTTTCAAAAACACTTGAATAAATGTTTCATTTTCTATGCCTTCTAAAATAAGACATTTACTTACTACAAGAAACTGCATCATTTAAACTCATTATAACTGACATATTTTATGAATTATAACATAGATATTTAAGTAATTATATAAAATAACTCACATTTAGATGTTAAAGAGTTCATTTTCCTTCACATAGTCGCATTTGCATCATTTCAGTTCCTGGTAGAGTATTCTTCCTGAATCTGTGATGTGTCAGTGTGATATCTAGGTCAAAGGTTAGACTAACTGCTTTCAGCTTCTCTGTGAGAATTCTGAGAGTTGAAGCTTTTGAAGTAGCTCATGGACACTGTGCATGAGACAGCCCACATCCCAGATTGTCTCCCTTAACATTTTGGCGGGAAACTTATTAAAAACTAGTGACAAACATTCATTTAGCAGTGTAAATGCATCTAAACATGACAAAACCTTCACAATGTATTTTACAGGTTATTACAGTCTCTATGTAAGTGGAATTAAGCCCAAAATTATTAATAAGTAATAAAACTCAATATTTTTGTCCCAACTCAATTTTTATGCAAATCTTATTATTTACTGTGTCTATATGATCAAAAGCATTTCTATATATTAATAAAAAAAAGAAAAAGAGAGTAGAAAATAAAAGGGTGTAAGGCAGAAATAAAAAAATGTAAGAGAAAGCTATAAGAAGTATATACAATGGAATATTACTTACTGTTTATATTAATAGAGTTAAAAATAAAACATATTATTTACTATTATTTAGTTCTAATTATTATTAGTTAAAGCATGACAGATTATTTACAAACAAGCATAAGCAGTATAATCAAGAAAGTATAATTAGGAATAGCATTTGAAGAACATATAAACTTTTTACAAGGAATAAATATGTTATTATTCTATTAATCATATTTTCATTACTCTTCTCTCCCTGCCCTCCCCCACCCTTTACCCACTACATAATCTAAATAGAATGTCATTGTTTAAACAAAGAAAAGAAGAAAAGGAGAAGAAAAAAAAAGATAAAGAAAAAAAATTAGCAAATTACTGACCTTACTTCTCTTTTTCAGAAAGAGAAACAAATTGAATCACAGCTTGCCATTAAATCTTCAGATATTTTGACTGGTTATGAAACAAAACATTTCTTTGCACACAGAGAATAACTTTGATTAAATCTTTTTCAAAATATCTGTGGCTTTCTGGAAATGCAGGAACTATATTTAAAAAGATTAATAATGAAATAAAATGATGAGAGAGAAAAAAAACATAGAACAAATCATTTGTTTTTTAGTCTCTTCTTCTCTGAAGTCTTCCACGAAGTTTCAGTTGCCAGTCTCTTTAATGAAGGACTAGCCCATTCCATTTCCTCTATTTTATCCAAAATCTTATTTTTTTGATAAACAGTAAAGCAGAGTCTAAGTCATCGAAAATTTTAGGACCATCAGGAAGGAAGATTTTAAGCTTGGCAGGAAACAGAAGGTATGTTTTAAACTGTGCTTTTAAGCTCCCTTATTAGTGGCAGAAAAACTTTTCTTTTAGCTATTACCATGGAAGAATAGTCATTGTCAAAACGCACAGTTGTCTCATTAATCTTAACAGGAGCTTTAGCCCAAGCAGATTTAAGAACCATCTCTTTATCAAAAGATGATAGAAATCTAACTATAACTGATCTAGGATATTTTTGTTAGAGTTAGTATTAGCTATAGATCTATGTGCTCTTCGATACCAAAAGAGAATGCTTCTGGTAAGTCTAAAGTTTTAGGGAGCCATGTTGTTAAAAAGAAGTAATATTGTTACCTTCAATATTTTCTGGCAGTCCAAAAATCCTAATGTTATTGCGCCTAGATCTATTTTCCAGGTCATCCAGCTTTGTTTGTAAATGTGTATTTTGTTTCAACAGAAACTCAATGTTGATTTCCTCTTCTTGGATTCTATTTTCCATGTCATTCACAGCTTCTTCTATGCCTGTCATCTGGATCTTCTGTTGTTGCAGGTCTATATGTAACAAGTCTATTTGTTTTGTAGATTTTTCTATGAAGGTGTCTATTTTAGTATCCATTTTATCCATCTTAGCAGTAAGTTGCTGGATTATAATTATCAGAGACTGAAGTTCTTTCTTGATGCTGGAGTCTTGAGAATTTGTCTTACTGGAACTCATTTCAGACTGATAAACTGACAGGAGAATTTCCAAAGTGATTTCTGACAGGAATATTGTTAGGATTTCCTTTCTTTTTTAGATATAGTTCAAGAACTATATAAAACAAACATATTTAGAAAGAAAATTACTTCAAAAATTAATTTTTTAAGTAATTAATTCCTGTCTGTGTAATGAAATTGGTGGAGCTGAAGAAATCTGCTGCTATCCTGTGTTCATCCTTGGCCACGCCCCCCTTCAGCAATTTTTTTGAGGGTGAATTGAAATTCAGTGAAATGAGTTTTCAGTGAATCAAAGTAGACCCATATATATATATATATATATATATATATATATATATATATATATATACGCATATACACACACACATATATATGTTCCACCTCTAACCTTATTTCTACTCTCAAAAATTTAATATACACAATAACTTCCCATATTAGACATCAAAAATCGATCTTGCTGGATGATTTTAATCTTAACTGGAGCAGTCCGTTACTATCAAAGCTAAAGAGAATTCTTACAAGATTCCAACTTATACAAATAGTTCAAGAAGGGATGAGGCAACATCCAGATAGTACCAATATTTCTGTCCTGAACCTACTTATTACTAATATCCTTGGACACATCGAGTCGGTCAGCATTCTTCCAGATGCATAAAGTGGCCAGTACTCATTATTCTGTGTTTGGTCACTCAGGTCCCTTACTCCTCCTCCAGTCTTTCTAAAACTGAGAACAATAAATGAAGATGTTCTTCTCTCAGAATTTAACTCAGTCCTCGGTTAATTGGTCTCCTATCTACAACTCAGTTGGTCCAAACTGTACTTTGCAGTTATTTACTACTGTTCTTCGCAAAAGCCAAAAATAAACTCATCCTATTAAAAAACAAAAGACTTAAGGGTAAAGTGGCTCCCTGGTTTACTCCGACATTAGTTAAACAAATAAAAATAAAATGCGTGGATGCTGCACGACTAGTGTGGGAAAAGGACGCAGCTGATGCTACTAACTAATCAAACCACAAGAAATCCATGAGTTTGTTTTAGTCAGGCTACAGTTCACAACTATAGGTTAACATAAGCATCACTTCTTCAGCACATCTTACAATTTTGGAAATCAGTAAAAGAAATCACCTCACCAAAGCATTTCCCCAGCAAAGCTGATCCAATTCAATTGATATTGACATGTCAAATAATATTAGCAGCAATATAAGGAATCCACCAACCACATCAGATGCCTTCTTTAACAATTTTACATCCTATTCACAGTTCCAACCCTATCATCGACTAATCAATCCACCGCCATTCTACTTTAGGCAAATTTCAAACAAAAAAAAGAAAAAAAAAGTAAAAATACTGCAGATATCAATGCTAACAATAATTAAAAAAATACTAAATGTAACTATAACCGCAGCTACCAATGTATTCATCCTTGTATATATCTCTAAGTTAAGTAATGACATCCTCTGTAAACCCTTAGCACATTCATAAATCTTTCTATCACTACAGAGACAATTCTCTCATAATTCAAGTATGTAGTAATTCACCTCTGCAGACAACTATTTATTTATTTATCTTTGTTTACTGGGAAAGTCCAACTGGGATAAAACCATTTTCAGCGGAAGCCCGAGAAGAAAAACTCCTCTGCATTTAACAAGTTTTGACATATAAATAAAATACAGTTACATGATATCAGAATGAATACAAAATATAGGTAAGTGAACATACATTAGAGGAAAAAAATGACAGTCCCTTACATAAACAGCATTTAGGAATAGGCCATACATATAGCATACATAGGTATATATAGTGTTGGACATTCATCAGAAATAGGCACACAGGCTTGTATGTAGCAAACAGAGATATAACATTGAAAGCGATACTGTAATATTACCTATAATTTCTTGCAATTAAACGAAGGAAGAGAAGAGGATGCTTAACTGTGAAAGTATTAGAAAGGAGTATGGCGGTTGATAATGAAATATACTTTGATATGTTAGTAGTACAGCAACTCTGACAATATTGTTACATATAAGATTGGGTAGTAAAGTGGTTGGGAGAGTGGTTGGGGCTACTTGGACTTTTACTTTTACTTTTAGTTTCTGTGGTAAGTAAGCTGTTAGCTTAATTGACTTCTGCTAAACATTTATTTGATTTCTCATATTGTTTTCTATTAATGCTTTAATTCTTTGTACTCTGTCTTTTTGGCCCAGGCTGTACTTGAAAAGGGTTTGCAGACCAATGTATCAACCGAGTTAACAATGGGAAATAAAACAAAATTTCCTCTGCTCTTTCTGATAGGTGCACTGATCTCTTTTACATTCATATGAGATACCACCACCTCAGGCAGATGGGACCTCTGTTTTAATGTTGCATCAGCAGGATAGCACACTCAGCAGTGCAGCACCCCCCCCCCCTTCAAGTGCCTGGAGTGGGAATAGAACCCTCTGTCTTTTGATCTGCTATCACCAAAGGTGAGCCTGTCACTTGTTGAGCCGCTGATACTGAGTTCCTCTACAGTTGCAGTCTGTTGAGTTGTCTGTATCTTATATTCCTTTGCAAGGACCGATGTCTTGTACCCAAGGACCAATGCTGGTCTTATATCTGAGGAAGTACATACACAGAGATAGTGAAACTCACACATATATAACATTCTCATGCTATCTCTTCAGCAGTTATCCTTGTCTGAGTATCACTGACCCCTCAGTTTTATGCCAGAGATATTTAAATGACTAGCCTATATATGCTTACATTTTTTTTTTATTTTTCATTTAAAAATATTGGAAAGTAAAGGCAAAACATCTTCTATATATTAAATGAAATAACATTATGTCTTCGCACCCTAAATTAAAAAAAAATGTCTTCTTATGTCAGACAAGTTGCAGCTAAATATTATTACATTCATTGCATGTTTTTTTAAAAACTGTAGATAAACTTGAATATAATAGTATTTGTTGAAAGTTTAACAAGCCTCCTAGGCTACAGCAATTAAATATACTTTCTTAATGTATAAATGAGAAACACTTAAAAGTCTCACACTGAGGAAAGAAGACATTCCCAGTCACAAAACATCAACTAGAATGGATAAGGACAGACAGATCAGGGGGAACAAAGAAAAGAGATGGAAGAAAATATATAGAAAGGCTGAAAAATCAAAAGAAGCACCTGCAGAAAATAGTGGAAAATGTTATCTTCCAGCTAAACAGAAGAGCATATGTTCACAGCAGCAATCCACAGAACAACTATCTTTAAGCCAATCACAAAAGTACAGAAAGAACAATCTCTACACTCTGGTGCTTCTAAACTAAAATTAAAATCAACACCAGTGTGAGTAGTTATGTTTATCTGAGCCAATCTGAACATTCTGGGTCTAAGAGAAAGCAAAACCTGAGTGTAAAGTGCTGGAAAAACCTACACAAACTATTGCAAGAGAGGTTTTACCCCCTATAGTGCTATGTACAAGTTGTTAACCTACTAGTCAATGAACTGTAAGGGTATAGGGGTTCAGACTGTTGATTTTCATTGATGTATACAATATATAAATCAAGAAATTAGTACAAATTCCAAAACATAGTATTCATTTAGTGAATTAATATAAAATATAGGAAGTGAATAAACAAATATTTACAGAGAGAAAACGATGAAATTAACAAGAAACAGAACTATATACAATATATAAATATGCACTCTACAATTCTTATTACCTGGCATTTCTATTCATATTTTTACATTTTAAAAAAATTACGAAGCAAAGTTAATAATTCCTTCTTTATATTTATGACTCAAATTCAAAACAGAAGGCAGTTCATATTCAAGTTGAGATAACAGTATCATTTGCCTATGGTGGCTTTGGCTGGTTTGCACAGAAAAAGTGATGTTTTGTTTGCCCAGGACAGCAGTGTGTTGATCAGAGGTGCCGGAAGCTGTTGAAGACTGGGGGGGGGGGGGTGGAGGGAGAGAGGGGCACTTGGTGATCTAAAAAGGGCATTTTTTTTTAAATATTTACTTCGACAACATAGGTTCACTTGGAGGACATTTTAAGCTTAGCTAATTTCCCTTTTGGTGCTTGAATTAACATTTCCTGATTGGTCTTACCTATCCCATGGCTGATAATTGTATATTACCCTAGTGAGAATAAATGTGATCATACTATAGATAATTTGATGGGACCCATGTAAGAGATGTAGCATTAAAGAACTGCCTCTATCCATTAGTGGCATGAGAGGCAATCCCAAAGTACATTTTCTGTTACCCACCCTTAGATCTAAGTTGCATTTGAATGTGGACAGGGATGAGCTTTGTTTTACTTGAATGGATAGTCTGTTCTAGAACAGTGGTAGCCTCTGTGATATATATCCATCTCTCTGCAACATTCAGTTTAGATACCTGGACTGAGTATTTCTGATGCCATTTGAATTGCTGATGTTCAGTAGGTCCATCTGTACTAGGTTGGAGAATGCCTTGTATACCAGACATGTCACCTCTAAGCACTCTGCAGGATACTGAGTATAGTGATAAATCTTTGAGGTGGTCCATGCAAAACCTATTGTTTAGGACTTATATCCTTACTAAATTGATTTTGACTAGATCTAGAGATGTTACATCGGTCTGGGCAGATACATGCCAAAGTGGGCATTATACAAAATGATTGACCTAATGAGTGCTTTGTAAAGGGGGACAATAACATCTCTAGATCTAGTCACAATCAATTTGTTTATAAGCTGTGCAATATAGAAAGACTTTCTTATGACTCTGGGCACATGTTGGTCAAAAGTTAGGTCACTGTACACACAAGTTCCCAAATGCCAAACACCTGGGTCATTTCTCAGGGGGCATTGTTTATTTGGCAGTTCCCTGGAATAGATGACTTCCCAAATGATACAATAATGTATTTCTTGGAGTTTAGCTTCAATTCATGATTCTGACACCAGTTGTTTGGGACAAAGCTTCCTGTATGGTGGCTAAGTCATTTGGGGATTCCATAACTGCTCCTAGCTTGCAGTCATCTCAGAATTAGATGGCCAAAGCCCTTTAGTATTTCCTTCTGCTTTGAGATGTATATGTCAAACAGACAAAGCCTCAGCACTGAACCCTGGGGACTCCATTGGTGACTGGTCTTTTCCCCATTTTGATCTCCTGCATCCTGTGAGCAGGCATACATGTATGCATTCTTTGATTCACCTTCCTGATTATATTAACCTGATTTGTATTAAATTATATTCCTTGTATAATACAGCACCACTTAGAATGGGTTTTAAATTTGTAGTTTGGAACCGTCTTCTAGTAAGCAATGAAACAAAATATATGAACCAATAATGACTAAACTCCCCATTTCAAAAAATTTCAACCATAAAAGGCCACTCAAAATTCTGTCATTACAATCCAACAATATTAGTAAATATGCAAAATCTCTGCAGAAGTCAGTCATCTAAATAATCCCACATTAAAGGGATCTGTAACTAATGAAGAGGCTGCTGCTAGCAAACAACTTTATATTTCATTGTTTCTTCTACAAATAAAGTGCCTGTTACCCTTGAAGAATAAATTGCCTATGCTACATTAAAAAATGACAAGCTAGTAATTTTGCAATTGAAAATGGATGGCAAACTGATAACAAAAACATAGTTACTAGAATCGGTATAAATACAGTTTCAAACAGTACACTGTCAACATTACAACACATTCAACAATGTTTTTATATCAAAACAGCAGTTTCACTATAAAAGTAGCATTTTTAGAGGAAACAACAGCACTTTCATATCAAAAATAATATAACAGCAGTTTGTTTCAATTCTCAGCTAGAGCGTCTTCTGCGTGGAGACATGCGTGAATGGGCATACCTTTGTTGAAGGTTGTGCGTCAGGGCTAGTAACTCGGCACGTAAAAATCAACTACCAATCATTAGCGGACCGGAGTTCCACTGTGCTGACCCTTAACCAGGAAAAGCTGAAAGACACAAACAAACTTTAGCATCCTTTTAACAGTCACTTACACACAAACACCATATATGCAAGAAAACCTCTCCAACACACTGAGTCACAATTAAACCTGAACAGTCTATGAAACTCTGCCATGGTCCAATACCAAAAACAAAGAAAAGCATCTTTTTTTATAAACTTCAGTTTCTTTTTTTTCTTCTTTCTGTTAAAAACTCATCTGATTAATTCTGTGCAATGCTGATTACATGGCTGTAACCCATGGATATTCAACCCATAGGTCAAATCCTTCAGATCACAGCACCACTGGTTTACATAATCTGCCAGCATGTGATCCCAGAAATACAGAAACCTTTTTGTATACTTTATAATGCAGTAAGAAAACAGTGTTTTGTCATCTCATGCACGCTCATCTTACTTTTTTTTTTTTACTTTATCTGGACAGTGAGGTACTGAGCTTCCTATCTATGCTATAAATGCTAAATCTAGTCTAGCGTTCTTTCACCTGCTGGAGGAAGAAGCACACACGCACGTACGCGCGCGCACACACACAGCACATAAAAATAAACTCATTCTTCCTAAAAGACACAATCCAAGCTAAACATGTATTTTTCTTTTTCTTTCTAGGATTTGTCTAATTTGTGGAAAAGATGATATCCTTTCTATGAAAGGTAGTATCCCTATGTTCTTTCTTTTTATCTTTTCTCAGGCTCCTCAATAGAATGTCAAGATGAATTTCCACAGATATGTGTTGGGGGTAAACAGTTTCTCAAAGCTTCCTGTTTATGTTACTTCAGTAGAATAGTTATAGTTGAAGCAGTTGCTAAGTACTTCATTAAATAACAGTCGCTTTTTCCCTCCTGATGATACTGCAGCTGATAAAAATATAAATGGTAACTTTTAGCAGTCGGTAGATTAATTCCTGTGGTTTTATTCTCATCTTGGTGTCAGAGAATGTCCATCTAATACATTTATGTATTTAATGTTTTGGGGGGAGGTACAATAGCAGAAGAGATAAATGTACACGCTAAGAATTTGCTTTGCACAAAATACTACTGCACAGTTGAAAATAAATGTTTTCAGTTCTCAGATTCACTGCTTTATAGACATTGCTCTGCTGTTTTGTTTTTCTGCTATTCTTCATTCTGTGAAGACTTCTGCCCTTGCTGATAGCTGTATCACTTATGAAAATGGGTTTAATCTAATGTGTCAATGAACAATCAAATATATAACTGCAGTGACATTATTATCTGATATAAATTACCACTGTACTAGATAATTATAATGCAGTTACATTTAACAATGTGTAAACAGGGAGTAATTATCTGTGTTGAATGTGATTAATGATTACCTGCCCAGCAATTATTTTGAAATAGACAGTGTCACAACTTGACTTCTGAACTTCATCAAAACAGTTTATTCATGGAATTTTTGTAGTATTGTACTGGATATTTACGTCTATTCCTTTGTGGAATCCATCGGAAGCGGGCACGGCTTGCTCCAATACTAACAGCCCTCACACACCATGTCTGCTGAAACGGCTTGCTTGCTCCGGCACTGTCTTTGTGGAACTAACGACAATACCCTCCTTTGCAGCTTCCCAGATACAACACGGCATCTCTGCTGATGATGTCAGCAGAAAGTTTAAATGAAAAGTGCCGGGAAATCAGGAATGTACCATTCCCTCAAAAGTGGGGGTGGGGGCCCTCCCCCCTTGCTCTATGGTTCCGACGCCCATGGTGTTCATCTTAATGTGTGTGTTGAATGTGTAGTTGAAAGTTAAGAGATTGGTCTAGCCAAATGCCAAGATATTTGAAGGAAATGGTAGTTTCTATGGTGGTATTGTTAATATCTTTAATATTAAGGAAGCTGTTTTTTTTTAGGGGGGGTGGGGGGATTAATTGGTTCCAAATAGCACTGCTTTTGTTTTTAAGGGACTGAATATAAGATTCTGGCCTATTGGCCATTAGTTGAAGGTGTGGAAGTCATCTTGGAGATGATTTTGAATAACATAATGGGATTTGTTTAACCTGTAGATGACTGTATCATCTGCATGAAGAATTAGAGGTATCCGAGGGTGATCAGGTTGGAATTTATTGATAAGTATGGAAAATAGCAGAGGGACATAAGTGGAATCCTGGGGTACACATTTCATTAAAGAAGCTGCTTCAGATCTATTGGTGAGGAAATCTAGAAACCATGGTTTTGCATTGTCACTAACACCTATTTCATTTAGTTGGTATAATAGTAAATTATGGTCAGTTAGAACAAAGGTTTATGTGAGGTCAGTGAAGACAGCTCCTATCAGATAACTTTTGTCCATAATTGGAAAGATGCCATCTGTGAGGAAGCAGAGAACTGTTATGGTGCCAGAATACATGTTGCTTCCCAGATAGAAGATGGTATTGATGTAAATAAGTAGCAATTAGGTTGTATATATTTTTCTAGTATTTACCTAAAGTTGGAAGTATTACGATAGGAAGGGAAGGTATTGCAGTAGTTGGCTTGTGTAGTTTTGGAGTAGGAGTGACTATATCCCATATCTGAGGCATAATCTTATTAGTTAAGCAGAGGTTGTATATGTGAATGAGAGGGTGGGAGATGAAGTCCTTATAAAGATGAATGAAACAAGGGGCAAGGTTACCTGAGCCTAGGGAGTATCTACTTGAATTTGGTCTACCTGTGTTTCTGTCTCTTTGGGTCTAATGTTTTTGAAGTGGAATAGTGAAATGTAAAGGGAGAGAAAGGGTGGCTTTGGGGCGGTAGGTTCATGTTGTTACAAACAAATGCCAAGAGCTTTATAAAACAAGACAAACAATCAACCGAACAGAGAGGTAATGCTCTGGAAGGCAAGGGGGATCACACACAACAAACATCACAGTTGAAGCAGCAAACAATTTTTAATAAATCCAGTTTTATTTATTTATTTATTTGACATTTGTTAATCGAGCTAGTCCAACTGAGCAATTGCTCTTTTTCAGCGGAGGCCCTGGAGAAAAGCTCCAGAACACAATTAAGAAAGTTATATGGAAACAATATGTGTACATTCATCCCAAAACAACCACGGCACTTCATCAGAATCAAAGGCAAAGAATACCATATGATCTCTCTTGTCTTCCAGAGCATTACCTCTGAACTCCTTGAAGAAGTCAGTGCATGAGAGCTTGTTTGTGGTGGTGTTAGGGAGGCTCAGGGAAGTAGACTTGTGTTGAGTTTTTCAACCCGTCAACAGGCTGAGTTCTCTCCAGAATATTTTGGATTTATCTAAAAGTGAGATTTGTTTCTTTTGGTAGTGGTTATTTGGCTCTGTATTGAAATGTCAGAAGTCAAAATGCTGAGTGCCGACAAGCCAAAAAACAGGACCAAAAACCCTGGAAAAGAGTGAATCTTGAAAATTACTCTTCTTCTTTAAACTTCATTTTTTGCAGGGGTGCAAGCCTTAAACAAATATATACCCACTCCAAGGTCACCATATCTTGGAGAAAAGGGAATGTTCTGGGAAATGGCCAGCTTGGACTTAGTATACGTAAGTCTGTTTTTCAGACATTCAGTCACCCTGTTTTGAGACCCCGCTGTAGTAAGTCCTGACATCTCAATTGATTACTGGTTATTTTAGTGTCTGTGGATGGATTGCTTGGATAGGTTCAATAGTGAGGTATATTTGGCTTGGGAATCTGTGGAGGGTGCATTTCCACTAGTACCATGCTTCATCACATAATTTGGGGAGAGGTTTGATTTTGTTATGTACCCAGTCATGTTTATGAGATCAAAGTAGTCTTTGTACTAAGGGAAAATGTGTTTTGCAAGTGCAGTAGGGTGTTAGTAAGGTTATTAGCTGCTTCACTGGGGTCTTTTATGGCAGGTATTTGAGACCAAGGGTGGCAGGATTTTTTTTTCAAAATTAGTCATATTCTGAATGGTTCTGGATCAGAAGGTGATAAGTCTGGGTTTATATTTTAATGTTAGATTATGTACTGAGAAAGTTATGAGACAGTAATCACTGAAGGAGGTTGTAGGTATATTGAGGTTAGATATCATTATATGATTATTATTTATTACAAGATCTAGGAAGGTGTGCCTATCGGATTGAGGGTTTAGTCTAGTGGCTTTGAAGTTGATTTGGACAAGACTTAAGCTGGCTAGGAGTTTTGACATATAAATGGCTTTTGGTCCTAAAAGTGAAATCTCCAAGAATAATTAGGTTGCAGTTTTTGGGGGATTTGGAGTATAGTTGTTGGATTAAGGTGCTGAAGCTTGGTAGTGAGGCTTTTGGAGGTAGGTATGCACTGACTATAACAAGGAATTTTAGGCTGTTTGCTAGAAATCTTAAAAGGAAACAATTAGGATCCGATTCTAAGTTGCTGTTAACTTGTGCAACAATGATGGGGATAAAGTTGTCTTTGAAGTGAATTAGTGATCAGGTATTGATGAAGATGGGTTTTAGGGTATAGGGTTACAGTGCTATTTGTGAATGAGGTTGGCATAAAGGTTAAGGTGGTTACCTTACAGATCCAAGGTGCAGGGTTTGATTTTGACATGGGGTAATTGGCTAGGCTTAAAATGGTCCACAATAGCACTCAGCCTAGTACTAATCTGTGAACCAATGAATGAAGAGGAAATGTTTTTGATTGGCGAGCTGAAGACAACAGTGGCATTTATCCTGGAGATATACAGGAGCAGATCCATTGATTTGATACCTTGAAGTTTCAGTTATGCTTTAAATAAGTTTGCATTTTGAACAGTTTTTAAGTTGTAATAATCTCACACAAATGAACTAAAAGTCAATATTACCATAGAGTCCCAATAAGTGCTCGAACACCCTTAGTTTGTACCTCCTCTGGTTTCGTTATATGGCCAAACTTCTGGTTGCGATATGATGCCCTTTCACTAAGCAGTGTGACCACTTATAACAAAAATCTGCGTCTGTGTCCTGTACAATTTTTATAATTCTTCTGAGCAGCACGCCAGTCCAATGCAGTCAAAAACTGGTTTATTAAATCGTTACGTTTGTAAAAACGAATAATTAAAAACAAATAATTAAGACTAAAATCACAGTGATAACTCCTGCTTGTTCGCACACTTAATACACACGAAAACCAAATGCGTTGGGATACAAAGTGCGGAACAAATAACAAAGTGTGAAACAAATAACAGTACGCTAAATAAACTGTCATAAACAACCTTAGCGAACACTGGTTAAGCGCTTTCACCCAAAACCTTATGGGCTTCTTCAGAACACCATTGTTCCTTGAACACATTAGAGTTATTTACACAGTACTGTCACTTTAAACATTCAAACAGTTAGGCTATTTTGGCGCCTAAAAAGTTTTAAATATTTGATTGATTAGAACAATGGTGTTCTGAAGAAGCCTATAAGGTTTTGGGTGAAAGCTCTTAACCAGTGTTCGCTAAGGTTGTTTATGACAGTTTATTTAGCGTACTGTTATTAGTTTCGCACTTTGTTATTTGTTCTGCACTTTGTATCCCAACGCATTTGGTTTTTGCGTGTATTAAGTGTGCGAACAAGCAGGAGTTATCACTGTGATTTTAGTCTTAATTATTTGTTTTTAATTATTCGTTTTTACAAACGTAACGATTTAATAAACCAGTTTTTGACTGCATTGGACTGGCGTGCTGCTCAGAAGAATTATAGAAATTGTACAGGACACAGTCGCAGATTTTTGTTATAAGTGGTCACATTGTTTAGCGAAAGGGCATCATATCGCAACCAGAAGTTTGGCCATATAACGAAACCAGAGGAGGTATAAACTAAGGGTGTTCGAGCACTTATTGGGACTCTATGGTAATATTGACTTTTAGTTTTTAAGTTGTAGTGGGCTGTGGTTGCATAGTTTAGCTACATTATTTGAATACAGGGAGTCACCTGCAATAGTAGATAATTTGGTTATAGTGATCAGTGATTTTTCTCTAGACTGTATAATTCCATTGGGGAAGTAGTGTTGTATTAAGTTGTTAAGGGCTGGCTGATTTCCTGCTTTATGGAAAAGTCGGTGTATTATAGTTAACTAAGAAAGAGCAAGGTGATGTGGTAGTTCTAATCAGTTTAATTCTCTGAGGGCTTGGCAGTGGTGTGCTCTGTTGTAATAATTTACTGTAAATATGGTTATTTTATCAAATTATTGCTCAAGTCTGAAGTTTAGTGAAGACTGGGGAAGCACAGAGGAGAAGAAAGAAGATCTAAGCATATTATGGCTATGTCAGTTAGGTAGGTTTTTACTCTGTATAATGTAACTAGTTTTTGATGATTTTTTTAACCACATATGATACATGGTGGTTGAATTTCAACTGGACATCTATGATGACACCCACTAATTTTGCGTGATTTACTTTTTCTGTCATGGTGCTTTTGGCAGAGACAGTTGTAAACTGTGTTGTTTAGGTAGAGATGTGTTTTGAGGTGAACAGCAGTAATTTAGTTTTTTAGAGTTTAGAAGTAGTTCTAAATTATTTAGTTATGTTTCAACTGATAAGAAGGATTGTTGTGTAACGTCTTGTAGTTTAAAGAGAGATTAGGGTTGAGTCATCAGTGTATTGAGCTAGGGTAACATTTGTTTAACAGTGTATAGGTCATTGATGAATATGTTGAAAAGTATGTGCCCTAGCACAGATCATTGTGGGACACCAATACTTACTGGGAATAGGGTGGGGAAATTATTTTTCCATTTTACTGCTTGTGCTCTGTTTGAGAGGTAGCTATGGAACCATTTCAGTAAAAAGCTGGTGAGCCCTAAGGATGAGAGTTTATTTAGAAGTTTCTGGTAACAGACCGTATCCAATACTTTTGATAAGTCTAGGAAGATGGTAGAGACTAGGCTTCCAGTGTTTCTGTGGGTGTTGACAGTATTTACAAAATAGTCTTGTTGTCATGAGGACAGAAGCCATGTTGGCTTGAAAACAGAACCCAGTCATCTATTAAATAGTTGAAAAGTTATGTATGAATACATTTTTCTTATATTTTTGATAGGGGAGATAAAATGGAAGTTGGCCTATAAGCTGAAAGATCCGTGTTGATTCTACTCTTGTGCAGTGGAATAATATTTTTTTTTTCATAGTGAGGGAACTTTATTTTCAGATATGGATCGATCTATCAGAACTGAAACGGGATATGCAATAACCTCAGCCACTGTTTTAATATATTTGTCGGGTAGGCTGTCGGGGCCAGTTGTAGTGGGGGTTAATTTTTTTGAGGTATTTTTGATGGTATCTCTGAGAACTAATTGGATGGAGAGTTGTTGAAGGAGGGTATGTGATTGAGTAGGGACCTCAAGAGTTTGATTAGTCACCTGGCTGGTTAGTGGCTGTACTGTCTTTGTAAAGTGGGTATTGAATTGGTTGGCTATGATATCATTCAGTATATGCTTGGTGTTGGCTGTGTAGCTTGTCCTAGATTTAACAGTTTATTGACTGAGATTCAGAACACTTTTGGATTATTAGTGTGTATGTTTTGATTGGAGTGAATGACTGGGTGACTTATCTTTGATGATAAGTTGTTTAGTTGGATTTCATAGTTGTCTATATGCTAGCTGTTTTATTTTTTGTCCACACCTTTCATGTTTTGTCTCTTTGTTTCATGAGTTGTTTAGTTGCTAAGGATAACCATGGAGCAGAGTTGACGCTTTTTATTGTGAGAGGGGCTAATGTGTTTAGAAGACCTAGGAAGATTTTGTTCAGCTCAGAGAATACATCATCTATGGGGAGAATCTTTAGTAACCAACAGTTAAGGAGGTGTGGTGTGTTAATAAAAGTCTCTTCATAAAAAGTATAAAGTTTTCTTACCAGACTCTGATAATGTGTTTTGGGATTGTTGCTTTGGTACAGTATTGTGTAGATTGGTAAGCAATCACTTCTGCCTGGCAAGAGTTCCATGGGATATTTTATTTTGACAGGATGTTAGGATCCAGCTGAGGGTTGATTGTCTGACTGTGGCTTTGTCATATCTGTTTAGGTGAACTCATACAGATGTATATTATTGGTTGGATTTTCAGATTGTACAGTTTGCCAATGTATATTAACATCACCCAATATTATGATTTCATGAGGGATTTTTGAAAAGGCCAAGCAGAGAATATCATTCAGAATTTTAGCATTGTTTCCTGGGTACATGTATATACTCATGATTGTAATTGTCTTGTGACTGTTTAGTTTGAGCATGTTTAGCAGGATTTCTGAGTCAGAGAAAGCTAGAAGGGTATAGAGAAGGGGTCGGCAACCTATGGCTTAAGTGCCAAGCGTGGCATGCGGACCATTTTTCAATGGAATGCTGACTGTGTATGACAGATCAGAGATAGAGTGAATGACTGAATGCATGTATGAAAGCAGAAGCAACTATTTGTGAGAGATCAGAGAGAGTGAATGAATGCATGTATGAAAGATGAAGAGACTGTGTGGGTGTGTGATCGGAGTGAGTGACTGGGTGAATGCATGCATGAAAGCTGAAGAGATTGTGTGGGTTATCGATCAGAGTGAGTGACTGGGTGAATGCATGCATGAAAGCTGAAGAGATTGTGTGGGTGAGCGATCAGAGTGAGTGACTGGGTGAATGCATGTATGAAAGCTGAAGCGACCGTGTGTGAGAGAGAGATTGGAGAGACAGAGAGTGATTGTGACCATACCTTTTAACCTTACAACAGGAAATCTGGACAAAACCAAGTGGGACAAAGGTCTAAAAATAGAGACAATTTTAAAATATTGCTCTTTCAAACTTAGAAAGTTGATAGATAGGACAACAACAGGTTTTGCATTAGCATGGATTTTCTGAAGGATATGAAGTATGAAACTCAAACATCTGTCATTATTTTCTAACTTCAGTCTTTAATGATTTTCCATTAATTTGCCAGAAAAACTCAGTTTTAGAAAAATGGACCAAAAATATGAGCAAAAATCTCTGGACATTCTGCAAAAATCTGTACAGTTGAGAGGTGTGATCGTAACAAATCTATTTACACTAGCAGCTAAAAATTCTTCTTCTCGACATTAATTAGCTGCAAATCCATACTTGCTGCTTTACAGAGATAAAATTAATGTCAAGCAGAACTGAGTTCAGCTACATACCTACAAAATGAAAGTTGTTGAGTACTGTGCTTCTTATTAATTTACTCTTTGTTGACCGGAAGTTGTCACTCAGCAAGAAGAAGTGGGAATACATTGTGCTGTTATTAAGTAATATGCCGGTATCTTTTAAAATGACTCAGAAAAGGCAAAAACTTGATATCCACTCATTTCAAGACTTTTCGACACACAAATATGGATTTATACAACAAAAGGATTGTGCTGTTTGTACTTTATGTTGTGAAACTGTTGTGTGCCGTGTGTCAAGTGTACAAAGACACTATCAAACCAAACATCAGTCCATGTTTAAAAACTCTGAGGAGAAAAGTTAAGCCATAAAATGGGCTGTTTTTGGCTACAAAAAATAAACCAACATTTTTAGTCAAGTAACTGGAACCAAAAATAAAGCTACCGAATGTAGTTATAAAATTGCTCAGTGTGTGGCTTCAAAGGCCAAACCTTTCACAGATGGAGAATTCCTCAAGGAAACTTTTTTGAGCAGTGCTGAAATTTTGTTTAGTGGCTTACCAAATAAAGAAACAATACTGTTTCAGATTTGAGAAATACCAGCCTCTGCGATATCAGTCGAGAGACGCATAACTGATATGGCTGAAAATATGAAGGTAAAGCAGACAACTGGGTTACAAGAAGCTGTTGTATTTAGTGTCGCTCTTGATGAACTGTCGATGTGAATGATGCGGCACGCCTAGCAATAGTTGCAGGATATTGTGAGAACGGCCGTATTTATGAAGAATCGTGCTGCCTGATGCCTCTTGCTGGTACAGCCAAGGGAGGGGATATTATAACTGCATTTGTAAGCTATTTTGAAAATCAGCACATTGACATAAATAAAATATTCTGTGTTACTACTGATGCCGCCACAGCAATGATCAGAAAGAACAAAGGATTTGTTAAACTTCTTCAGGATCATATTGGATGTCAAATATTGAGCTTCCATTGCATTATACACCAGGAGAGTTTGTGTGCGAAGATTTTGTCACGATGCTTGAACTCTGTAATGGAAACTGTTGTGAAGAAAGTTAACTTCATAGTTTCTCACTCTTTATTGACCCACAGGCAATTCGCATCTCTTCTACAAGAAATGGAGAGCGCATATACAGACCTCCTGCTGTACAGCAATGTTTATTGGCTTAGTCAAGATAATGTTTTGAACAGATGTGTATGAAGTCTAGAAGCAAAGTGTTTCTTAATGAAAAAGAACAACATTTCTGGGAACTGAATTGACGGCGACTGGTTGTGCAAGCTGATGTTTCTGGCTGATATAACTAAACATCTGAATGACTTAAACTTACATTTACAAGGACAGGGTCAAACAGTACTTGAACTTTTTGAGCACTGAAACGGATTTGTGTCAAAATTAGATATATTTTCCTGTGATATTACCACTAACACCTACAAGTAAAACATAAAGGCTCATTCAGATTGATTTACTGTCAACAGAGATGAGGTTCAGAAGTACATTGAAGCGCTCAAAGGAGAGTTTAATAAACAAGGTCAAGATTTCCAAATTCACGGGCCCATATTTTCCTATCTCATCAAGCCCAACATAATTGATCTTACTACCACCCCATTTGACCTATCTCTTTTCGAGTGGATGGATGTTGACAATTTTAAAATGCAACACATTGAATTCAAGTCTTCGCAGTTATGGATGATAACATTTGTAGAATTACAGAAAACTCTTGAAGGAAATTGCTTGGAAAAGTCAGCTGCCATCCTCAACTGTTGGACATCTCTGCCTGAAGCCTACACCTGCTTGAAGAAAGTTGCATTTGCTCTGCTTCTGGCTTTTGGGTCAACTTATACATGTGAACAAATTTTCTCACACATGAAAGCTGTTTTGAGTCCACAGAGAAGTTGCTTAACCCCTGTGCATTCAGAAGCATGTGTAGAACTGAACGTGACCAAATACACACCTGATATTGAACAATTAACCAAGAAGAAGCAAGGGCAATGGTCCCATTAATTGATTAATGACTCAGATCAGTAACAATCGATGATTATTCATATTAAAAATGTTAATAATGTGTTTTATGTTTGATTTATTTTATTTAATAATTTTGTTTTTCCAACTATTGGACTTTCTGTCTTATCAAAATATATATTTGACAATTTAAAATTTTCAAAATATGTTCAGAACTTAAATTTTGCAAAACATTTTTTTTTGTATTTGTTCCTATGTAAATTAAAATAATGAATACTCAACAAGATGAGAATAGTTATTTAATCATGTATGGGAAACATGTTAATACAAGATCAAATTAATGTGCTTCAGTATGATAGAAAAGACCATTTTTTGTCACTTGGCAATCCTGGAATTTTTGGCATGCTGAGTGACTTTGCAACATTACTTTGGCACAACACTACTAAAAGGTTGCTGACCTCTGATATAGAGAAAAAGGGAGATAGTATGCTTCTGTCCAAAATAGAGATACCACCTTTTGTTTTGTTTTGTTTGTCATCTCTGTCTAATGTGATAATGTTATATCCCAGCAGGGCAATTTCTTTTTTTCTTTTTTTTTTTTTTGTAGTGGAGCAATGTTTCTGTGGCAACTAAAATATCTAGAGTAAGTAGTGCATGCACTTTACTGAGTTTATTGTAAATACTTTGTAATTTGGTATGATATATATGAATGCCAGGGTCAGACTGTGAGTTGGGTGGTAATAGTTAAAGAGCTGGTAGGCATATGCTGTCTGGTGCCCAAATATGCTGAGTTGGGCTTGTGTTTGGGTGGATGTCACCACTAAGTTTTATAGTTATGGGGGTATGATGGTACAGATGCATTTATTTTTGCTTGATTTCAGGTTTAATGCCCAATATGTGAGTAGATGGCTATTTGGCTTTTGCTTTTGATACTTGCATTTGAATGTCAAGAAACAAAATATAACCACCTTTCCTTAGTTAGGCAAATGACTGCTAGTAGCCTGCTCCTACGAATATATACTGCAACACATCAGCTCTTTGATGCAGTCCTTGGGAATCACATAAAAATGCAAAAAAAATAAAAATCATTCCTGACCCTGTCATTTCAATTATCTTTGTAATCAGCAATAAAATCCTACCTCAAGAGAAAGAGATGACAAGTGTTTTCTTAGGAACAAGGTCATTATACCAAGACAGTGCCTAAAAGCCCAGAGCTATGTCCCTTTTGACATCCTTCTGGTTCCATCTGCAAGGGTCCACATGAACAGACAAGTAAAATCTCAGGAGTATGTAGAATTAATAATATGCTAAAGAAATATCACACAAATCCTGGAATGTAGAATTAGTCATCTGATTCCCCAAAAAAGTTATTCTCCTTCTCTCTCAGTAAAAAATGGAATTCCTTTGTTAGATATATTGATGTCACTTGTCCAAAGGGATGCCTCTGCTTCCTCTAGTCATAAGTCGGTATTTGACAACAGATTCCACAGGCTATACTTTGGTGGGGAGAGGCACATCATCAAACTCTCCTTGCATTGAAACTACTCTCATACTCCCAAATGTCTCTGCACATCAAACTGAATGAAGCAAAAGCAACGCACAAAGCCTTGACAACTTTTCATGAAAACTTTCTTCCAGGTCATCTTCAAATCAATGTAGACAACACCATAAGTATGTGGTAACTCAGTATTCAGATCTTTTCAACTTTGCAAACACTTTTTGCTCTGTTATTGGACATTCACCACAATCTACAGCTCTTAGGCCTGCAGAATTAGCTAGCAGAGTCTGACATCAGATGGCTAATTTTGGCTTTTGAACAGAAAGATAATGAATGGAAGCTTGCACCATAGATTTTTCATAAAAATGGACATAAGCCGTAAATACTATATAGTGTATGTTACATGGTGGTCACCTATTAAGTTGTCTAGTATATTTTTACTGTTAGCTCATGCAATAGTATGCAGTGAGTACCTTTTCTCCATGGACCTCCTCTAAAAAGGGGGTTTTCCCAGGCAGATCTTTCAAGTAATCAAAGGCAAATACATAAATAAATATTTGCTCTACATCTCAATAGTCAACATTATGGAGGGAGTCTGAAGGAGTTCCCATGGTAGGAGCACTAGAGAGAAGGCTGGATCAGATCTGACGGGTGGCTGTATTCTCAAAAGTCGAATTGGATGGACTTAGGATGTAAAGGACCCCACTTGATGGTAAGTTAATAACTTCTTGTTTTCTGGGTACTGAAAATGAACAAAGTACACTTTTATAGCTAGTACCCTATGATAGCCACAGCTCAAGACTGCAACCACACGTCTCTAGGGACATCGGAGTGCTATAAAAGACCAGGCAGGGACAGGGGTGACTAACAACTGTCTCCAGATAATTTCCAGTCCTGTTATGAATTCTTGAGACAGTGATCCAGTTATTAATGTATAAACTGCTATGGTGAGTATATCCACCACAAATGTACCTTCTGTTCCCTCTACCAAGGGGAAGTGGGTTTTACATATTCACTGGAATAAGGGAAAGGTTCCATAACATATTCCCATCTCTGCCAACATCCATTCTTCCCAAGCAAAAAGACCAAGGTTCATTATTGTGTCCCAGAAATCTTAGTCCCAAGTCCTTTGAATCTTTTCCTTTCAATAGACAATTTTGGTCTCAACATACATGCTGCACAACCATGGCAAATTGTGTGCCTTCCCTGGAAAGTATGTCTTCTGCAGTGATTAGTCACCACATCTCCTTATGACCCTCTTGCACAGCAGTAGAGCTCAGTGGTTAAACTGTGTTTTACAGTGTTAGTGTTTCTTTCCTAACATTTCTGACCTTTGGTCTCTGTATGACTGAAGAATGGGTGTTCTTTGCTGTGTCTGAATAGGACTTTTCCAGGTAACGTGGTTTCCTCATAGTGCCCCAAAACATGCTGGTTCACTGATTATTCTAATGTGTTCAGGTATACCACATTTACCCTTGCACTTGCGTTCCAGGTCATGGCTGAAAATGATCTAAGGAGGACCAGTTCACCCGTCCACTTAAATAAGAAAATATATGATGGCCAATTCAGTGCATCATGTTCTTGTTGATGGCAGGACAATGCCACATCATAAAGTGGCAGAAACAGCTTCTGAAAGAGTCTTTAATCTCCAGGCTTTGGTGAAGAATCTGTTTCCACCTCAGGAACTGAATGCTACGGCTGATTACATACATCTATCCTTTGTCTCAACTAGTTCAGTGAACCTAAGTTTGTGTTCCAGAATATGCAGTTCCTACTGACTGCAATTCTTATCTTGGCACATATCTAAACTCTAGGCTCTTGTGTGTACAAATTCTTATTTTGTTTTCCTTACGGACTGGGTGTCTCTCCAGATGAAGCCTTGTTTTTTTTTTCCTCCTCCAAGGTGATTTCTGAATTACTTCTCAATCAATTAATTCACCTCCCAGTTTTTTCTTTTCAGGTGATGCAAACAGAGAACAGAGAACATACCTTCCATTGCTTGTTTGTTTGCCACCAATTATGATTTCACCACCATCAAGTTCATAAATATTGCAGCTGGACCAGTTAATGATTTTCTTTGTGTCTAGCAGAGGCAGTTTTGCAGTCAGCAAGAAAAACCATATCTAAGCTGACTGCTAGAAAGTGAATAGGTTTTTGGTTAATGTAGTGACAAGCATTCTACTGAGAGGCCAGGAGTGGGAGAATGACTGATCAACTCTAGTGCATATTTCAGGAATTTCAGACGTGTGCACTTGACAGACATTTGTACCATGGCCACATGGTTATTCGTGCGTACCATTAAAAATCATTGATCTTTGGATGCATACATCGGCATAGGAGAATGCCATTTTGGAGGGTTGTTATTCAAAGCAGTCTTCAGGTTTTTTTTACTCTTTTTTTGGGGGGGGGCACTACTTGTGACTCTACACAAGAGTCCACCACTGCAAAGAAACCCATGAACTAAAACATTACAGATACATTGATAACTCATTGCATCGGTTAATCTTCAAGACAGTCTTCTGCAACAGATGCATTATTCCTTTCTCCAGTCTTATTGCTTGAACACTACAACTGCATCGTAAGATCAAGTGCAATGTAGTACCCACAGCAAGACCTGCTGTGTGTAAACTACTGATCTGTAATGCTGTAACTTTGTCAGCTGTATGTTTTCTTGTAAGCGCAGCCATCTCTGGGCACTCCAGTGGCATACAGGAATAAAGCCATGACTATGGTCCAACTGACCCAGTTTGATCAATGACTCAGGCAAATGGCAGTGTCAGGGAAGGATGGGAAAGCCCAGCCAGTGCAGAAGGGTTGCTTGGCTGCTCTCATCAATGATAGCTGATGAAAGCTGGAGATGCTGACATTGGGGTCATAGACCAAAGAGGGGAATAGGGTGGGGACATGACTGAGCTGCTGCAGTGGTGAGGTGAACTCCCTAGGTCCACATTGCACTCCAAACCATTGGATGCATCTAACCAATCCATAGATTGGGGGAATGGCTAGGTCAAATAAAATCAAAATCTCATGGTGTAAGGTTATTGACAGACTCCTCTGGATGCACTTAGGCTCCTAGACTGACTCCATCTTAATTAGAGTAGACCAAGGGAGTTAAAGAGAGAGTGGGTATACTTGGTGATGGACCTGCATGGGGTAACAAGCCATAGGATGAAAGAGCTCAAAAAATGACCTAGGGATTCCAGTGTCATGTATTCCTTAAGCCTGGAGCAGGGACATGCTGCATGGGTCAACAGGAGCAGGTCTAACATGAGCACAGCAGCTCACAGTTTTAAGAAGCATTTGGAGGATGTGCTCAAGTGTTTCACTTAGGGTAGTGGTCCCTCTTTAAGGTTATTTGGCATTCTGAGTGACCATGCAAATGTTTTTAGGCTTATCTCCATAACTCCACACTCATTTCTGCCCCATCAGAGGTCTTCCCCCTCCCCACATACTACAGTGCCTCTGCACCACTATTACAATGGCATATTCCCTGCTAACTTCTCCTGTACAGTAGCAGTGCTGAGCATTGTTGATCATGTACGGGTACTAATGGATAAAGCGGATGGATGGATTTAGAAAGTAACCCTAATAGGTAAATTTCCATACTTACATGACCTGAAAGCCTAAAATCTTTTTTTGATTGAGTTATACTTTATCATTTGAAATAGAGTGGAGAAAATGGCTAAAGGGCTGTTTACTGAGAAAGTACAGTTGTGTAAAATCTTACCATAACAATAGATGTCCTTTTCTTTACTGCTGCAGTATTCCTTAAAAAAGGGGGGGGGTGTCTTGCCCTGGGCAGCCCATTGCTTGGCCATTATGGATAAGATTGAAAATTATCTTGCTTGCACCATACATCATATTTATGCTCCTCATACAGAATGTAAAACATAAAAAGGATATACAGGCACAACTACACAGAACTGAATTGCCCCAGAAGAGAACAATCAGCATAGGACAAAGGAGTCCATGCACATCCAGAAAGAAAAAATGCAGAATAAACAAGAGAAGGTTGGAGGGAATGAATACTGCAACAGCGAAGAGAAGGACATCTACTGTTATGGCAAGATTTTACACAACTGTACTATGTCCTTCTATATTATTGTTGCACTATTCCTTAAAGAAGGGAGAGTAAAAAAGCTCAAGAAACAGAATGGGAAGTGGAAAGCATAAAATCATTTCAACAAAACCTGCTCTGGCCCCAGAAACCATATCCAACTTATAATACTTAGTAAAGTTATGCACTGAAGACCAAGTAGCAGCTTCGAGGATGGAATTGGTGTCCAACCCCTTGAAGAAGGCACCAGAAGGCGCAACAGCCATAGTAAAATCAGCTCTAACTGAAGCAGACAGAGATTTGCCATGAAAAGAATAACAAAAGGAAATGGTCTTCGATATCCAGGAGGAGATGGTTTGCTTAGAAGCAGCCAAACCCAAAGACCGGGAACGAAAGGAAACAAAAAGCTGATCAGACTTATGAACAGTCCTAGTTTTATCCAAATAGTACCTGAGCTGTCTGTGCAAATCCAAGATATGCAGGACCCACTCAGTAACAGACTAAGGAGGAGGAAAAAGGAAGGAAGTTGTACCGACTGATTTAAGGACAACACTTTTACCAATCTGGGCATAATAGAAGGATTAGTACGAAGGGACATGCTGTCCCTGTGGAAAAAAAACACAAAAAAGGAGAAATGACCATAAGGGCCTGGAGCTCAGAAACCCTCTGAGCAGAAGTAACAGCCAGCTACAAAACAGTCTTCCAGGTACAATATTGAAGCAGAAGAGGCAACCAGGTCAGCAGGTTCAGGTGTTGCTATAAGACGACACGCGTGGATGTGTCTGTTGTTGTCAATGCTCCCTTTGATGGATCCTCTTTGTTTGGACCCAAGGTAAAGGAAACTATCCAGGTGTGAAAAAGATGGAAAGACTTTGTCTACTGTGGGTGTGTGTTTTTCCACTCCTCAACGATCCTACTCCAGGAATCAAAGGAGTAATAAAATGTGATTTAAGAAATCGCAGAAGCTTTTCCAGGACACACAGGGTTTGGACTCCCCTCCGGAAAGAGGGGGGAGTTATAATGGGAGACGCCATTCCAGAGGCAGGCATGGTCCACAGAATCAGGGTTTCAGTGAGTCTTTCTTTGGTCAACCCTACCAGTGCTTCTAAAAGGGGGCCCGATTGCTTACCTCTGGAGGCAGTCTGGGGAAGATTCTCCTTGCACCCAAATGCCTGGCGATGTATAACCACTGATGCCTGAGTGCTAACGATCATTTCCAGAGGTTATTTAATTCCCTTTACTCTTTACCCAAGAACCCCAGCAAGTCTCCCAGACTTTTCACCCAGTAAGAGAGATCAAGCAGCATTAGAAATACAAAAGCTGCTAGGAAAAAGAGTCATCCAAGAAGTCCCACCAGACCAATTAGGATCTGGATTTTACTCAGGATTCTTTTTAGTGCCAAAGAAAACAGGGAACTGGAGACCAATTTTGGATCTCAGTATTCTGAACAAATTTGTCCAGCAGTCAAAATTCTGGATGGTTATGGTTCAGTCAATTCTTCCCTTCTTAGAGAAAGATGACTGGGTGTGCTCTATCAACTTTCAATATGTGTATTACACATAAAGGTGGACAAATGCTCAAGAAACATTTATCTGCTTCAAGCTAGCAGACAGTCATTTCCAATTCAGAGTGCTGCCCTTTGGTCTCACCACAGCCCCCAGGGTGTTTGCCAAATGCATGGCAGCAGTCACAGCACACTTGAGGCTGCACAGATTCTGAGTGTTTCCTTACCTAGATGACTGGCTTCTCACCACTTCCACCAGGCATCTACTACTACAAACTATGGACTTCATTCTGGAATTATCCCAACAATTGGGCAGCATGGTCAATCATGGGAAATCTCAACTAACCCCTTTTCAGGACATGGAATTCATCGGAGCTCATCTCAACATGGTATCTTGTGTGGCATTGCTTCCCCTACACAGGTTGCAGAAAATACAGTCACAGGTTCATCCTCACCTTCGCTCAAACAAAATACCAGCTCAGCAGATTCTGACGGCATAGGGCTCCATGGCAGCAGCTATTACATTAGTTCCAATAACAAGATTTCACATGAGGCTTCTTGAGTGGTTACTTGCAAGCCAATAGTCTGTTCTAACCCACCCCATGAATCATTTAGTTTTCATATCCAGCAGATGCAAAAATGACCTATCCTGGTGGATGCAGTCTGAGGAGATTCTTCCGGGCTGTCCCTTTGTTCCCCACAGCCCAAGGCTTTAGTGACCACTGATGCTTCACAGATGGGGTAGGAGGGCATTATCTCAGGAAGACAGCCCAAGGCTCTTGCCCCTCCCCCTCTAAGGCCAATCTGCATATGTCCTAGAGCTGAGGGCAATGCTTTTGGCATTGCAAGCATCTCACTCTGCCTTACCTCATGGGATGATAGCTATTCAGTCAGACAACATGTTAGTAATCTGTTTCATCAACAAACAGGGGGGAATGAGGTCCTACCCAGTGTGTCGAGAAGCCCTCCATGTGTGGCAATGGGCCATAGCTTCCAACCGCTTTCCGATAGCAATGCACATCCCAGGGAGTTCACACATGATAGCGGACAAACTGAGCAGATGCATCCTCATGCCTCACAAGTGGTCTCTGAACTCCAGAGTAGCGAAGATCTTTCTTTGCTGGGGCCAGCCTTGCTGCGGCCTGTTTACTTCATCCCTGAGCAACAAGTGCAGAAGCTACTTTGCCTTAATTCCCCCCTCAAGGGGAGTCCCTCAGAGATGCTCTTCTCCATGATTGGCCCCCGGGTCTTCTTTATGCCTTCCCTCCCTTCCCTTTGATTCCTCTTTTTCCTCAAGAAAGCAGCTCAGATGAGAAGCAAAGTGATCCTCATTGCTCCTTACTGGCCTTGACAGATATAGATTCCCTTCCTCTGGCCTCGCCTACTTCACCGTCCATGGATTCTGGACCGAGTTCTGGACTTTCTGTCCCATTCCCGGTGACTAGTGCACCCCAACCTTCAGAATCTCAAGCTGACTGATTGGTTTCTCCAATTCCGTTAGTCACCAGGCATAATAATATTCCTTCTCCTGTGCAACACATTTTGTTGGCATCCCATAAACCACCTACCGAGAGCCTCTACCTTAGTAAATGGAAGAGTTACTCTATTTGGGTTTCTGATAATGGTCTAGACCCCTTTTCAGTGCCAGTAGAAAAAGTTCTGGAGTTTCTAGCTGCCATCTTTGGTAAAGGAGCTTCTGCTCCTACAATCAAGGTTATCCTAGCAGCTATTTCAAATTTCCATAATGGTATCAGGAAACAGCCTTTGATCTCTCACAGGCTCTGTAAGGTTTTTCTTAAAGGCTCAATCCATTTAAAGCTTCCTTTCAAAGATCCGCTACCGCCACGGGATTTGACTGTTGTATTACAATCACTTACTTCACCTCTGTTTGAACCTGCAGCTACCTGTGACTTAAAATTCTTTTCCTGGAAGACATTACTTCTCATAGCCATCACTTCAGCAAGACAAGTTTCCGAATTACAGGCTCTATGCTCTAAAGCACCTTATTTAGTTTTCCATAAAGACAGAGTATTACTCAGAACAAACCCAACCTTTCTTCCTAAAGTGATTTCAGAGATCAATATCAACCAGTCCAGAGACTTGCCTGTATTGTTTACGAATTTTTCTAATAAAGGTGAGCATTGCCTGCACCTTTTGGATGTGCATAGGCAATTATGTTTTTATCTGGATAGAACTAAGCAATTTAGACAATCAGAACAGTTATTTGTATCCTTTGCAAGTGCAACTTTGGGAAAACCTGTGTCTAAGGTTACTCTGTCCAGATGGTTAAGGGATGTATATCTTTCATTTACGCAAAACAAAAGCTAAGACTCCCTATGCCAGTGAAGGCACATTCTACCAGATCTATTTCATTCTAAAGCTGTTTTTCTTTCTAAAGATTCCATGTCAGAAATTTGCACAGCTGCAACTTGGGCTACGCCACATGCTTTTATTTCTCATTACAAGTTGGACATGGTCTCCAGGGGAAGAGCCTCTTTTGGTTCTATGGTTCTCAGGAATATTCTTCCATAGGGCCACCCAGGATCTAAGGTAGCTGGTGACTCTATTGCACAAGTCAAGAATAGATGAAGATTGACAACATCAGATAAAGAAGTTATGTCTTACTATAACATTCCATCTGTGCTGTTGATCTTCATCTATTCTTGCTTCCCTCCTGCCTGCCCCCTCCTTCAGACTTCTGATGGAATGACATTCTGTCCTGGGTTCTTATTGTTAGGGATGCCTTGAACAAGGTTTCTAACATATGTTAGGGTCTCTTCTTTATCTGTTTGCAAACTCGATCTGAGGTAATGTGGAGAGGGGTATTATGGGTAGACTTGCAGCTAGAGAAATGTTTTGGGTGATGTGAGCTATATATGGGCCAGATCAGTTCCGAGGATCAGAACCATAACCCACAAATCAAGAATAGATGAAGATTAACAACACAGATGGAACATTATGGTAAGACATAACTTCTTTTTTATTGACATTTGATTACTGGGAATGTCCGACTAGGTAGGTGCCCATTTTCAGTGGAGGCCCGGACAGAAAAGCTCCAAAGTATATATTACAATTTAAGAACAATAATTTTACAATCTTCAAAAGTAATACAAAAACATCTACAGTTAAAATAATTATACTAAATTAGACATAATGTGATAATGTATTTGACAATGATTTAATATTTAGATAAATTTTAGCCAGTTTAGAAAGATTGCAGATTAAATTAGTATAATACAAACAGGAATTACCATATGAACTGAGAGGAAAAAAGATGGTTATGGCATATTTAGATAGAGACTCGGGGGAGAGAAACTGATTGAAGTTAGGAAGTGAGTGAAGGGGAGTAAGGAGGTGTAAGGTATGGTGAGGTACTTGTTCATATTTAGGTCTGTAATTTATTCTGGGTTTGAGCAAGAACAGAGATAGATTTTGGCTAGGAAATCTTTCAGAATGCTTTTAAAGGACTGGACGGAGGGTATTAACCTGATGGATATAAGAAAGGAGTTCCAGGCCTTAGCAACATGGTATGAGTACAGACCATGAGCAGCAGATTTGATAGGTTAGTAAACAGATAATAGATTTTGGTCATTGCATTGTAATGACCAGGTGGGAACAAAGTTGTGTAGAATGGTATTTAGTGCTGGTCAAGGAGTTATATGTGGGATAATTTTATAGGTGGTAAGAAGTAGTTCTAACCAGTTTGTGCTTCTTAGTGTTACGCAATGATGGGTTCTGAAAGGGGTATTTGCTGCAAATTTAGTCACTTCATTATAGCATTGTTCAAGTTTTGCTTTTTTGTGATGCCTGGAGGTTAGTAAGGATGGGAGCTCCATAAACTAGTGAGGGGAACAGGCAAACGTAGTTTTAGTTGCTTTAAGGAGATGGTTTACTTTTTGGCTCAAAAATCACTATTTTTTTCTGATGTTTTAAATGCAATTTTGTATATGTAGATCAAATTTTAAGATTATCATTCACTATCATCTCTAATAATTTGCTATGAGAAGTGACTTCAGTGGTTGTCTTATTAAGAAAGAAGATTTTAAATTTTGTTTTTTCATGAGAGAGGGATTTGGGGGGAAATTTATTTTTGGGGGTTGCATGAGTTGCGAGTTTCAAAGCCATGTTTCAGTGGCTGTTAAAGTGTCACCTTACTATGATAGGAAACAGTACAAACAACTGAAATTTAGTAAAAGACTTGTTTTTATGTTGGTAAAAAATAATAATGTCCAGTCCTTTGCCCAGGTTTTAAGCATGGTTTGTCCTCTAAAATTCTATGGACCTGTACATAAATGTCCCACTTTGGACATCTGAAAAGGATATAGCTTGGCTGGGTTGGTTTCTTACTTTGTGTGTGTGTGTGTGTGTGTGTGTGTGTGTGTGTGTGTGTGTGTGTGTGTGTGTGTGTGTGTGTACATAAATGTCCCACTTTGGACATCTGAAAAGGATATAGCTTGGCTGGGTTGGTTTCTTACTTTGTGTGTGTGTGTGTGTGTGTGTGTGTGTGTGTGTGTGTGTGTGTGTGTGTGTGTGTGTGTAAATACAATGCCGTGCACACACACACACACACACACACACATACAAATAATGTCCCGTCACATTTATTTCTCTGGTATACAAACATCAGATTACTTGCCAACGTGTCTTGACATTTTTTTCCAGCTGTAGTCCTCTTGCTTTCAAGTACAGGTTGTTTTACATCATTATACAGCAGAGCCTCCAAACATTAGATATCATTCTGGTCTATCTTCATGAGGAAAATCGGAGGAAAAGCAGCCAGTCTAGGGCAAGGCAAAATCAGTAATCAATGGTCACAGTTTACAGCAGCACTGTGCCTTAACAATAGCAGTTGATAGGCATTAAATTCGGATGTATAAGGTTATTTAAACCACGCGAATGTTGTGATGTGTAGACGACTGATATACCCAACACTACACTAAAGGTGGAGGAGTGCCCATATTCACCAAGGATATTCACACCACCAGGTTAGTTGCCCAACAACAATGTATCTAAAATTCTCCAGGTGCAACTAACACTAGGTAAGACTGCAATCCAAACTGTAGCTTGCTACAGATCCCCCACCATGCCTCAAAATTCTCATTACACCTTCCTAAACATACTGGAAAATATTAATATACAACCAAACACCCTAATACTGGGTGATTTCAACTACCCTGCCATTAACTGGTAAAACTACTCGTGTACCAACACCTTTGCCCAACGGTTCTTGGAATTCATAAATTCCAATGCCCTGGATCAACTAATCCATAGTCCCACCAGGGGCTCCAATATCCTAGACCTGGTCATTACCGACATGGGAAATCGATGCTCCACACCTATGGTCACCCCCTCGTTGGTCAGGTCAGACCATAAGCTAATCAACCTCAACATCCACATCCCACCCCTCAGTAAGGAAACCTCCATAAAAAACTTCTCCAAAGCCAACTTCATGCTACTCAAGTCAGAAGTTACAAACTTCATGACACCCATGCAGATGGGAACTGAAAGTTTGACTGCTGAGTCCTACACTAAGGCATTGTACGAGCACATCCACTCATGCATGAATCGTGCCATCCCAAGTAAAACCAAGATGCTCTCCTCCAAAAAAAGGAAGCCAATCTGGTGGTCCCCTGCCATAAACAAACTTTACAACAAAAGGAAGAAACTGTTGCAGAAAAGAGGAAAATCCCAGGATGCAAAAAACTCCCTTACCAGCTTCAGTAAGAAGCTGAGATCCCTCATAAAATCCTCCAAAGCTAATTATGAAAATAAAATTGCCAAAGATTCCAAAGACAACCACAAGGCATTCTATAACTATGTCAAGAATCTAAATGGCAATGCTCAGAACTTCTCTGAGCTACAACAGAATGGCATTAAATATACTGATCGCAAGGATATTGCCAATATCCTGGCAGATCGATTCAGTGCCAACTTCACCCCTCTCTCACCCCCTAAATGGCCCATCTCAATATCGGAAGATTGCCAAATTCCGGTAATAACGGCCACACAGGTAAAAAATGCACTCTCCAAAGCTAAGAATACAGCATCCATGGGACCAGATGACATCCCAGGCTGTGTACTACATGAATTACAAAATGAACTGGCACCTCACCTAAGTGTCTAGTTTAATCGTACCCTCACCTCAGGCTTTGTGCCCACTGAGTGGGGCACAGCTACAGCTATCCCACTCCAGAAGGGGGATCCACCTTGGGTCCGGGAACTACCGCTCCATCAGTATGATGAGCCTGATCTGCAAGGCATGGAACATATTATCATGGAACTTATAAACAAAGACATTGACAACCTTAAAACACTGGACTCCACCCAGTTTGGGTTCATGAAGGGCCGATCTTGTCTCCTGAACCTGAATGACTTCTTGGAATCAGTTTCCAGAGCTGTGGACGAGAGTAAGGCAGTCCACACAGCCTATCTGGACCTTGCCAAGGCCTTTGACATCATCACCCACTCTGGAATCATAGATAAACTTACTAAGCTGGGCATTAATCCCTACGTCACTGGATGAGTTGCCAACTGGCTTACTGACAGAACCCACACTGTAAAAGTAGCTGACTCCAAATCCAGCTCCAGACAAGTGACAAGTGGAGTACCTCAGGGTTCAGTCCTGGGACCTGTCTTGTTTGACATCTACTTCTCTGAAGTACAGGCCAACACTAAGGGACTCTGGTTAACAAAGTTTGCAGATGACTGCAAACTGGGAGCCATTATTGAATCCCCAAATGATGTGGATACTCTACAAAAGGGCCTTACAGAAACAGATGCTTGGTGCCAGAGCCATGGGCCCAAGCTCAATGCCAAGAAATGTGTAGTTATCCCCTTTGGGAAAAAAACATGTACCCGTGAATTACCACATAGGTGGCAGTACACTAAACACCGAAAGTGTGATGAGACTTAGGGACACAGGTGGACAGTGGCCTCACCTTCAATAACCATATCGCCACAAGAGTCAGGAAATCCTTCTATGTGGCATACCTCATCACTAAGGGCTTTTCATCCAGAAATAAAGAAGGTCATTGTCCCACTGTACTCATCCATCATTAGACCCATTACAGAATACAACGCCCCATTTGGTATGTACCTCTCAAGACATCTGCAACAACTAGAAAGGCAGCAGAAATACCTCACTAAAAGAATCATAGGCCTAAAGCAGATGCCCTATGCTGACCGCCTTAAAAAACTCCATCTATACTCTGTTGCATATCATCTACTCCAAGGCGATCTCTACTTAACATACAAGGCCATGTCAAACCCAGAGCTGTTGGACATGATACATTTAAAGAAATCCCAATCCCTCAGAGCCACACGCTCCAGGGATCTAAACCTTGTCATCACAATAAACAAAACATGCTGAAGGGATTGGTTCCTGACCCAGAGACTCCCCAGACTCTGGAATAGACTGCCCATACATGTCAAGCAGAGCGCCTCTTTGGCCCTCTTCAAAAGGAACCTTGATGATTGGATGGGAGAAAGGAAATTCACCCCGGGGATCACGTCAGTCACCCTGCTAGACAGGGGTCCATGGAAGTAAATAGTGTGGGAAGAAATAGCCAGGGAATTGTTATGGCTAGGCTTGTATAGGCCCGAGGGCCGATAGCCTAGTAACAACCTATGAACACGTTTTTAGTATGATGCATTTGCTCATGATGAATGTAGATCTGAGCCTCAGGTATAGATGACATATTTTGGAATGTTCTGCTTTGTGTAAAATTTTGAATGAATGTTACTGTAAAAAAATAATAAATATGAAAGTGCAAGTTTGAGACCAGTCAATGTCTTGGTGTTAACTATGTGTTAATGAGGGATGGAAAGAGAGCTGACAAAGATCTGACAATCCTTCATTGTTTCAGTGATTTACACATGAAATAAACAGCATGCCTGAAATGTGAGCTTGCTGCAAGATGCGACCCAGCGCCCCATGGCAAGGCAGTGAGCTCATTGCTATCTGCTTATTCTGTCACTTCTATGAAGCCGGTTTTTCAGGGGTCGCTCTTGCACTTGGGTCGATCCCCCCCCCCCCCCCCTCACCGCGCCCATTTTTGGACGTCACAATCTGGCATCTGGGTGGAGGGATGGGAGGGGGAGCGGACTAGGGCGGTGCTTTATTTGGCAACAACAAAAAAAATTCCAGCCAGGACCACATTTTAAAAAATAACGTGAGCCTGCTAGACTGAAGGGCAGTGTTTATGTTTTGTGAGCAGCGCATCCTCACACGCAGTTGTTCCTTTGTTCGGTGCTCGGCGCATGAGGACTACATTTGTCATCATATTTCCTGTCGTTTGAACGCAATGAATGGGAGAGCACGAAGGGCGACTCAGGCTCCATAGATCCGTTTGCTGGAAGCTGCCTCGAAGGCATGGAGACTAGCCTTACGGACGGGGATACGAGACCTCCGCCACCACCGCGGCCGCAGTCTGTCAGCCATGAGAAAAGGAAAGCGAACCGGGCACCGTCGCCGGCGCGCCCCCGGGATGTGTCGGGCTGGTCGTTACCGAGAAGCCGGGGCGGAGGGAAGCCCGGAGGACTCACGCCTCAGCCTCGCTTCTCGAGGCGCAGCCCTATCGGTGTGAAGGCGGGCAAACCCGAGACAAGACAGAGCGTGAAGCCGTCTGCGCCTTCCACCCGTAGTACCGGCGGCAACAGTAAGTCAGGCGGCGGTAGTAGGAGTGCCAAGGCCGGCAAGGGGCGGCGAAGGCTGGGATCTGGGGGAGCCGCTGCCGCAGCCCGACATTCGCTGACTGACAGCAGCTCCGAGCTGTCGGATTGTGCTTCGGAGGAGAACAAACTATCCACCGATGCTCTGAGCAGTGACACCGAATCGAGTCGGGGCGGCAGGGGATTCCGGGACACTAACGGTGCTAGCGGTAGCACCCCTGCGCCCAGCGAGTCCATTCCTGAGGTGATGGAGGTAACGGCGGGGTGCGATGACAACGTATCACCGGGAGATGAGCGCTCGGCTGCCTCCCTGGACAGCCGGTTGCCCCTGAGCACATCGCTGGCGTTCTCAGACTTAACGGAAGAGTTCCTGGACGGGGCGCGGGAGGAGCTGATGAGGGAGATGGAGGAGCTGCGCTCCGAGAACGAGTACCTCAAGGTGAGCCATGACTTGTGCTGCACAGAAAATGGGTGTAATTTTAAACACTAGTAACGTTTTATCCAGAGTAGTAGTGCACTGTAACCATGCTGAGGATGGGTGCCAGCGTTACACCCCTGTTCTAGAGCAGTCCGGAACAGTAATTAAAGGACCATGTAACAACACAGAAACGTATAGCGTCTTATTGAACACATTGAAAGCCTTATTGTGACGGCAGTTACATTTTATTAAGCCAGAGCCAATAGGCAGCATAAGGTCTTGCTTGTGTGCTGCCCCCTTATTGTATTTACATATTACCAGCTGCTTTTTTATTTGCATTTTAGAATTGCTTATAACGGATGGCACCTCATAAGAGTTTCAGATGGTGTCAAATCTGCAGAGTTAGTAAATGTTTTTCCTGAATGTGCCTACCAGGATAGTGTCAGTCTTTTTGTTGCTGAAAACAAGCTGTGGTACTTGGAAAAAATAAATAAATTGTTTGTGTCTACAGGAGGTGTATTTGCCAAGACCACAGTGTGGATAGGGCCATAGTTTACTGAAAATCTTTAGAATGTGATGCTTTTGTTCATAGCTGTTTGTGCTGTTAGTGGTGTAATATGGTAGTATATTATGGGTATTCATAGATATTTTGCAAAGGTAGGAAATCAACATTTTTATTCATTTGTTGTATTTTGCTCTGGTAACCTCAGACGAGCCCATTTGTCACTGGGAACTTGGGGGGGGGGGTTCAAGTTCTGCTGAAAATGCTCACTGTATATTATATATATTTATGGTACAGGTGATAATGCAGATTTCTTGAATCCAACTAAAACTATAAAACTATTAGCACAGATGTACCGAATTTAAAAGCTTCACTTCTCGAACGGCTGGATGGTTGACGAACAGTGAATGTGATAGTTGCAGTCCCTAGTTTCTTGTCTTTATTCATGATTTGTTAGGCTGTTGTAATACTTTTTCTAAAAGTCTGTTGTTGGTTAACCTGGTAGAAATAATTTCTATAGGTACGTCTTCAAGGTGGGTTTCTGTTGAATAGCTTATTCTTACTTGCAAGCTTTTTCTGTTTTGGAAACCGTAGTAGATATTTAGAGTCACAAATTGGGCCTTGCTAGTCTTTGCTTCCCCAATCTACTATAATTAATTGTGTTACTTAATCCGGATTTACCCCCGGGATTATCTCTAACCTTGGAATTTGTATAACTTGTTTAAGTATGTAACCACTAAATATATTGTATCTGTAATCTTAACTGCTTTTTTGGAGCTTTTCTCCCCGGGCCTCTGGATATGAATGCAGTCGGACTACCCCGGTCAACAAATGTAAAATAAATCTTGCTGGGTAGGTCTGCATTGGTGAATATGTTGGGTTAAAGGAAACAGCGATACAACATTTTTCTGTCTGACCTGCAGAGTTTCAGTAATAACCAGATTAAATTTAGAGCAGTGATGATGGCTCCTCATTGCTTGTGTTAGTAACATAGCTGTCAACCTCCCATCTCCAAAAAATGAGGAACACTGGCCCTCATAATGTGGTACAAATGTGCAAAATGTGGAACACATCGTAACAGCTTACGAACAACTTCAACTAGGAAGGTCATGTGATGATTAAAATATGCCAGTTTTACTTAGATCTTTTAATGAATGAATGTCATTCATTTCTATTTTCAGTGGATATTGGTTAAAAAAAATTCCTAACACTGTATGTGTAACAGACTGTTTCAGTGTGGAACTTTGAGGAACATGAACTGTTTAAAACCCCAAATGAGATACGTTCCTCCTAATGTGGTACACTTTGAAGGTATGGTTAGTACAAGTTGACACTTCTGCAGGTATCTGTCAGTAAGCCCAATTGAGAAACTTATTTTGCAAGATTGGCTGCCTACTAGTTGTCACTTAGACAGCTGGCTGCTACAACTGTTGGCAAGTTGGTTTTATGGGATATTAATATGTGCATTTTTAGTAGGTGTCTATTAAATGTGTTAATGGTGCTGCTACGTTATGGGCTTCTGGGATTACAATCAAGCTGTCCTACAGGTTTCAGCCTTGGTTCAAAGCCTCTAGGGAGAGCTGTCTGGTTTACTCTTTCTCTGACTTTTTTGAGTTGGAGCATGCTCAGTCTCCTACAGCTTATTCTTATCTGCCTTTATTGTGTGTCACCATCACACTGTACTAACTGGAGCATAATAGCACTGGACTACAGCAAACATTCTGTGGTCCTGATTAATGCCCCAAGCTCTTAGCATAGTAATGTACATGGTCCTAATGGTGGTGCTTGTGCCTAAGTGGAAGTACTGTGGAACATTGTTGTGCCACAAATATTCCCCTAGAGGCAGTAGACTGAGAGACACATTGACGTTTGATTCTTCACTGTTTACTTGTAGCATAGCTGATGCACTTGATCTTGTTTTACTTTTTTTCCTCCGTGCAGTGTATTTGGATGCAGTCTTACAAGGTTCACTTTAAATCGGCTCCAGCAAACGCTTATTTGAGTATAGAAAACTTGCTGTGAACCGTACTAAATTGTACTGAAAAGTATCTGAATTTGGCATCGGGAGACTTGACTTTCTCTCTTCCACCTTCCAAACTCAGTTCCAGAAGAGGGAGTCTATCATCCTGGTAGATTGGCATGACTGTCATCATTACAGGAGTGGAAGGGAGTTGGCATAATTGTTAGATTGGCATGACTGTCATCATTACAGGGGTGGAAGGGAGTTGGCATAATTGTTAAAGGTATTTATCTGACACACACTATACGTATAGAGTTAGATTGATTATAGTCCGGCTGGGTAGAACCTTCCAGTACTGGTAGCTTAATGAAGAAGAAGATAGCAACATTAATGACCAAGATGTAAGACAGTGTAATTAGTATATGGTAATGATGGTGGTAGAATGTAGTATATGATGATGGTGGTAGAATGTAGTATATGATGATGGTGGTAGAATGTAGTATATGTTGAAGGTGGTAGATAAGGCGTGAAGTTGTTTTAACAGTGTGACAAAGTAATGGGACTGTGTGGTGTTTCTGTGTATCAGCACTGCCTACATCTTATAAGTTCATAGGTCCAATTCAGAGGGCCATTTGTAGCCTAGCCACCATATCACAGATTGTAGGTACCCATTGACATGACTAATTTAATTTATACCTAGTTTTTGACCCATTTCACTGAGGGCTTAAGGGGCCAGATCCAGGGTGTATTTACAACTGCCCGTCCATTTATCCAAGTTATGCGTAAACATGGTCAAGAAACTACTTTTTACATCCCAAGGAAGTCTGTCCCATAAAAGTAGACTTTTTTTTTTTAGGGAGGGCTGATTAGATCTGAAGAAGTACCCTTGATGATCAGTGTGGCAAAGTAAAAACCGTGGTTACATGCTGATCAAAGGATTGTTCTTGTCAACGTAAGCCCCCAGTGTTCCTAATGGCTAAATTTTGCTCTTTCCTGGTCCTCGCTCTTAATCGCAATCAATATATTCAATTTAGAATGATCGGTAAAGTGGCACTGATAGTTACATAATAACCAATAAAATAGCCACACACAATACCAGTTTTAAATCAAGTACTTCCATAAGTTATTCATGTCCATTATGTTAAGGTTACAGATTTAAAAGTATACCGTCTCACTTAAACTCTACAAACATTAGAATGAAACACTTCTTTAAAATGTTTGGTTACCCTCCTTTGACATTTTCAGTGAAGAATAAGAGTGTTGCTGATCCAAACGTTCTTAGTTTGACTACTGAAGTTTACACTTCCAGAAGTGCTTAGAGGTTTGAAATTCTTTCACATCTCTGGGTAGAGGGAAAACATCAGTTAAATTTTTTTGTACACTTTTTGTTCAAAATAACTCATTACTTGCTAATGACTTGTGCAATGAAGTATTTGTCAACGCTGTTTATTTGTCACCATTTAGTAGTCTGTATGTGATCTTGTTTTGCTTGCATTGTGTTAAATGTTTTTTTTTTTTCACCCTCTAGTTTTAAAAAAAGGATATTCAGTGCTTGTTTTTAAATTTTTAAATGTCATGTTTTTGAAAAAAAAAAAAGCTGACATTCTTTGAAACGTTTTAGTAATTGATAGGGTTAGTAATAAAATAGTTGTTGAAAGCAGTGTTGTGATGACAAGTCAGTTGTATAAATTAATGTGTGAAGAACTGTTGATTATGCCTGGAGATTATTTGATTTAGTGGACAATCTCTTGAACAGAATAGGAGAACTTTCTGCTCTGTCGGCAAAAGGGAAATGGACCCTTTTTTTTTTTTTTTAATCAGTATATTTGAATAATAAATGTTGCAGTTGCATAAAACGTTGAATAGACCTTGTTATTTTGTTATAGCAAGAGGTAAATGGGTCTTTGTAAAGATTGTGGTGGTTCATTTTTTTTTTTAGTAATACTTTTTTACCTTGAGAATATAGGACATTTACTTTCACAGGGATTCAGTGCGAGTCCTCAAAACTATGGAGCTTGTATCATAGTTCCTTGACAGGCATAGCTAAAAACTGAAAGCCAGAGTACATATATGCTTAAAGCAACATGAATACCCAAGCAAACATACTGCAAATAAAAGCAATATTTTTTTTCTCCCGGGGTCTAGGCCCTGACCCCCCCCCCCCCAGTTACTTTCATCCAGTGGTTTTGCATATTGGAGAATAAGCTATCTCAAACAGTAAGTGAAATGCTTGGTACTCTCTCCTCAGAAGAATGCTGTCTTGGAGACCAAAGTACATTGTTCCTGTATGGCACAAGTGGTTACTTCTTTATGTTATACAATTACCCTATCACAGAAGTTGGGTTTTGGACTAATACTGATGTCTTATATACATTTGTTTCACATAATATCTGGTTACGTTTTTTCCTAGCCACATTATTAATTAGATATGTAAAGGAAAATGTATTTTATAATGTATATTTTCAAAGTAGTCTTTTGTGATCACAATACATTGACGGTTTAATTTTTGTTCATAGTGGTGTTAAAGGTGTTTTTGTAATGTTTTTCATTGCATTAACAGGGCTGATAAAGGTTCATCTTTTATTTTCTCTATGATTGATAATACTGTTTGGATGCCTTGCTGTGTGTTAAAAGTACCGTTTGCACTATGTTCTATGCAAAGCCAACAGCATTTAATTGATTTTAGTGGCTGTTTCTGCATATCCAGCTTGTTTAATTGATTGGACCACTACTTTTGGGCAGCTTGTTTAATTGATTGGATCACTACTGTTTGGGGAATTCTGGAGAGCTAGCAGGCATTGCTCTGTTATCTTTTAACAGATTGTTGAAGTGCATACCTTTACTTTCTTGATAAAGGAAAATATTTATGAGGTACGTGAGGCTTTTCCTTGTGGTGCTGCTTAACTTGTAGCTGCATGGAGTGTGACGTGCAGTGCTTAACAACATAAAAATGGTTAAGGCTACTGAGAGGCAACCATCAAAAATAAAGTACTGTTTTTAATGTCTGAAGCAATAAGTTATGTATAGGTAAGACATCTAGAAGGAGATGTTTCCAGTGTTTTGTGATATTAAAAGTCTGATCTGTTCAGTTGCCAAATGTTTTGAAGAGGCCCATGATTATTTTTGATCCATAGTCTTTTTTAATCTGGTCTGGGCACAGAATGATACAAGTCACACACTGATCAAGAGAGAGTGAAGTAAAGATTCCCTGTTTTATTTCTTTCTCTGCCGGTATATGGCCATGTGGCTTTTTCCCAGTTTCCACAACTTCCAGCCATGGGTATTCCAATTTACTGTGTTAAGGTACCCCCAGCATAACCCTTTGCAGGGTGGGCCCCAATCCTTTAGGAAGGTGATCTCAACAGAAATTAGTCCTGAAGACACTAGATCTTGTATTATCCTCCCTTACTTCCTGTAACCCTTAGTTTGTCCTCCTCCCTTACTTCCTGTAACCCTTAGTTTGTCCTCCCCTACTCCCTGTAACCCTTGCTTTCTCATACTTGGTAAGGCTGTAGACCGGTGTCTATATGTTATGATGATTTTTTTTCTGTGCATTGCTCAGAAACAGTAAAGATTATAGAGGCCAGGAAATGTAAGTGACTGTCTGTCTTTATAACATAATTATGTGTATGAGAGAGGGCGAAAAGTTTTGTAGCATAATTATATAAATGACAGAGGGAGAAGTTTCCTCATTTGAATACATTTGTTGTTCTAGGTTAATCAGACTTTGTCATAAGAAATAGCAGCTAAAAATGATACTGTTAAGTTGATGACATTTTCTGTATGTGAGGTAGGGGCTGTGGGGAAAGTATGAGGCTGTGACTCCCAAGTTTGAACATGGCTTTTCCCAAAGCCTGTACATGTATCCTCCTGTATCTCCTCCTTTGCTTCCATGTTTGTTAGACCTCCCACCACCAGTTTTGCAGGATTCTGTTCTTGGTTATTGTTGACACGTTAACGTAGTATGTTGTTGCACTGACTGTCCTAAGGCTTGTCTCTTGAACCGAACACACAGACCCACTTCACGATGAGGCGATAGTTCACATTTAGGAAAGTAAAAGTTGTGCAACAGTGTGCCAGCATTCCTCTGACAGCCACCGTACTAGAACTTTTTGTCATGCTTTGTTTTTCTTTAATAAAAGAAGTGTGTGTCAAATGGGGTAATAACATTTCTCTGCAGTGAGTAACATTTGTTTGTGCCTCGTGTTATGCGTGCCTTGATGACTAATGCCTTCTTTGACATAAAGGGTCTCATCTTTCTTACTTTTTCTGCCACCTGATCTGAATAAAAGCTACTGCTATCACATTCCCATCCTACTTTCTAGGATATTCTAATTTTAATTTTGATTTTAATGGGAACTGCCAGTCGGTCTCCATAATCTAATTTCCTCCTTATGTTCTGTAAACCATTTTGTGTTTTTTTTTTTTTTTTTTTTTTTTTTGTGAGGGTCCCTCCTTTCTGGGGGAGTCGGCCATTCTGTGACACTTGTTGCTGGAGTTTTAGAAAATGGAAGGAACACATTGCTTACAAATAAAGATAAGTTGTGGGGACAGTGCATCCAAAATAATGTTCAGGAGGAGGAGGAAGACTGGTACTTTAATGGAAAACTGTAACTTTGCTGTGAATGATAATTAAGCAAAAAAAATAATGCATAACGCATGAAATTAATGGAAAATGTGTGTATGAACAAACCTGAATCCGTGTTATTGATTAGTGTATGAAGTTGTTAGTAAATATGTGTGTGTGAGATGATGTAACACTTTTTGTAGGAATAGTGACAAGCAGCAGTCAAAGGATCATGGGTGGTCATTTGCAAATAGTGAACATTTTTCCTCTGTGATGCAGCTCCCCAGAATGCTCCCAAATATTGATCCTTCTGTGGACTTTAATGCCTCTGCATCCTCAGTGCCCTCTTGCAGTGAATTATCTTCATGCAGGTTGATCCAAAATTTTGTGTCCAGGGCCAAGCCTCTGGTTTCCAAAGGAGTCTAGTCCTGTAGCAAAGCACCCTATATCCACCTCCGTGAATAGAGATCAACTGCTGTCAGGTGATTCCTGTCTCTCCTGGTCAGTTTCACAGATGCTGGAGTAGCTGCTCAAATGTGAACCTCTTGTATCGTAGTTGGGACTAATTTTTTGGAGAGATTCTCTTTAAACATCCATGTTGAGTTTTCCCAGGTTGCATTGAATAGGACAGTAGAACTTTAACTTCCATTCTAAACAAAGAATAAAACGATTAATTTACACAGCATATGCTTGTACATCACAAGTAACTCAAGAAACATGATATGTCAGATGTGATCAGATGGCAGCATCAGCTCAGAAGAGAACAGTGTCAGCTGAATAGTTACTGAACATGTAAGCGGTTTGTTCATGCAGTGGGCAGGGTTTATTTCCTGTTTTATAGTTGCCATTTTATTTGAGGAATAATGCTGATTCTGACCCATTCCAAACAGCTGCACATTAATCTTTACAGTTATTTTATATACATTAAGTGCCATTGTTAGCAGCAGTGCATTTCTGTTCTGAATAGGGGTGTGTGTGTGTGTGTGTGTGTGTGTGTGTGTGTGTGTGTGTGTGTGTGTGTGTGTGTGTGTGTGTAGAAATGCAGGGGGCGGTGATGTAGCGGCACCAACTGCAGTAAAAGCCAGAATACAATTTATATTTTCTGGAACGGTGCACAAGGTAGAAGTACCGCCTTTCTCTGTCCAGAAACTATGATTTGTATGCAATGATGAGAAAGTTTTTATTATCATTTCACATTGTGCATGCTGGGAGCAGTTATGTTTTATATGTTGTAATGTATGTGTAATAAATCAAGTTAGGCTCATAAGAGATGCAGTCACTTCTAAATGCATGACCTGCTTGTAATTATGCCCAGGAGGGAAATGGAAGGTAGGAATGGAAATGTGAAATAAGTGTGCAGGAGCTTGGGAAGGAGGGGCATTGGTGAATCTGATTCTGTGTTTAAATGCTCTTGTGTGCAGAATTGTTGTGCTTTAGACTGTAGATACTGTAACGGTGTAACGTCTGGAGAATATGCAAGTTCGTCTGTGTATGAACATTTGTGTCTGTACCTGCATTTGTCCTTGCACAGGGAGAGGAATGGAATTGTGTGGTAATATGTTTTAAGGACTGCCAGGTGTTTCTTGCTCGTCTGTGCATTAATATTGACTGCATCTATCCTATCTCTGTGCATGTCTTCAGTTGAACAGTCTTCCATTCCACATAAAACAATTTGGATGCGTGAATGAGAAAAACATAAATTCACCCCTATTTAGTGGATAGGGGCAAGAAGTAACTGCCCCAACATATCCTTGTTCTGCTCACCTCTGGATTATTCATACATAAAAGGCAAGGGCCAGAAAACTACTATGGGAATATAAGGCTAGACTTCTTAAGACCCTTACAGATGGGTAGCCTAGTCAGTACCTATGAGCCTCTAGATATGTCACATTTATACAAAAAACTTAAACTGGGTTGAAGGGAAACCAGAAGTTAGCTTTCTTCCTGCAGGATGACAGTTGTACTTCATACTAAAAGGTCACTTTGTAAAGTCATTTGATAGTTATGAAATGCAATTGAATATTTTGGTTTAGTACCATGACCGTGAAGAGCTACAACATTATTCCAAATATCGATGCTAGGATAAAAGTGTGTGATGCCTTTATCATCAGACACACGTGCAACACATGCACACACAACTCTGAGAAAATAGGTAAGAAAATGTAAATCGTTTACATTCATGAGGTGTAAATTTCATTTGGTGTAGTGGTAGTATACATAAAGTATTAGTGACCACTGATATTAATACAGGTGTAGTGTTTTATTAAGCCAGCCCATAATATTTTGGCTACAGCTGAACTAACTTTACTAAAGACCAGCCCCGGGGGGGGGCTTGCTTTCTAGACCACTTTCAGTGCTGGTTGGATTGGTGAAGCACCCGCACTAAATTAGTACTATTCTGATCCTGGAAGTATGTCAGCCTCCAGATGATGGTTGTCGGTGGTGTGCATTGTGTAGCTGCATGCCCTTTTCATAGTGGAGTTGTTGTGCATCTTGTGCACCTGTTTCATGACAAAACTGCCCGTTTTATATTCTTATTTACTTTCTCATATAGAACTGCCCCCGTACTGTCTGTTGTTACTTGCCAGTTGTCCTCAAGTGTGGGAGTGGGATAGATTTAAAAAAAAAAAAAAAAAAAAGATGGATGGGAACTGAAAAGCTATTGCCCTCCCCCACTTCCTGGATCCGTGCAGACCGATCACCTGTCTAAGGGTGTCATGTTGGTGGGGGGGGGTGGCAAAGCCTGGATTCCATGCATAAACTGAGTGCACTTAAGCAGTAAAATAAGTTGTGATGAAGCTAATCTTTTTATGAAGTGCCATATAAAGTATCCTAGAGCAAAACATATAGTCACACCTTCCCGTGGTATTGCAATAGAAGGATGTTTTTAAATGGAGTCTGTCTGGTTTTGAAAGTGAAACTGCTACTAAGACATTTGGCACAGTACTGTACAAACCAGATATGATGAATGGGGAACTTTTATGTTCGGTCAGCAAATACTGGCAGTTTGGCATTTGGGATTTCACCTTCCTTTGATCACCTGACTGGTTTTGTTTAGACTAATCCCAAATGTTGAATACACTTGTTTTTTTAGTTTTACAGGCTTTCTGTATTGAGGCATAGGTGATTTACTGTGTGATATCTTTAAACATTTGAACTGGATCCAAACATTAAATATGTGTTAACGCATATTTATTGATTGTAGGTCACATAACCTATGTAGTATTTGATGACCGTAACAGAATGTTGCTGTTGCTTGTAAAGATGATGGTGAAGAGATGGATATGGGATGGAGTAGTGAAGGTGGAGATGAGAAAGGAAAAGAAGCGTGTCTTGGAGCATAGAGCTGTGCATTTTATCTTAGGAAATCTTGTAGCATCTAATTTGGGAGTGGTATTGTCTAGAAGTCAGAGTAATAAGGTGTAAACTAACTTTCTACACCATGCAGACCTAGGTTTTGACTCTTATGACCTTCATGTGTACTTCACAGATCTTACTAAACCAAGGAATTAGACCTGCTCTGTACTTCTCTGTTCCTGCTTGGTTATTGGAGGATATCAGATAAACTGCCAGCATGTTTTGCCAGGACGTTGTAATTCTTAGGCAGAGTTTTTCATCTGCATGGTGATATGCACTTTGACCAGTAGAAAGTGGAGACATGACATAACTGTAGGAACCAGCACATAGGATCGTAGGAGGTTACTAGGCTATTGGCCCTGAAGCCCTTATAAGCCTAGCCAAGAGTTTAGCCCATGTTTAGACAAATCGGCACCAGATGCCTCAGTCCAACAGGGACATAGGTGGAATCCCAGGGGTATATTTTCTGTTTCCCGTCCAGTTATCCAGGTTGTGTTTAAAAAGGGGTAAAGAGTTGATCTGCTTGATGTGAGAGAGAGTCTAGATGGGGGAGTCTCTGGGACACAAATGTGTCCTGCCAGCAAGTCTTATGTCCCACACCAGGTTGAAGCCGCGCATGTGTGTTACGAGAGTGGAGCTTGACTTGCAGATATGCAGCAGTCCCATCAAGATGGGGTCAGTGATGGTCTTGTATGCTAGACAGAGGTCCCCTCTGAGGAGTCCGTATGAAACTGAGTAGAGGGGTGGGTGTAAGACCATGGATTCTTCTGGTGAGGAATCTCTGTGGTCTCTCCAGCTGCTGCATGTGCTTTGCAAGGTACATGCCAAAAGGGGCGTTTTACTCAATAATGGGACTTATAAGGGAAGAATACAGGGGTGTTATGACCTCCTTGTCCCTGGAAAGAATACAGGGGTGTTATGACCTCCTTGTCCCTGGATGAGATACCCTTACTTAAGAGGTGGGCCATATAGAAGGCTTTCCTTACAAAGGAAGCAACATGGTGGTCAAAACTCAGTTTGCTGTCGACCTGGGTGCCCAAATCCCTCACGATTGACTGTGTGCTTAGAATGTTATTAATGTAATAATTTGTGGGGACATCACTCTCCCCAAATTGGATGATGGTGGATTTTTTAGTATTCAGCTTGAGGCCATGTTTCTGGCACCAGTCATTAGTCTGAGTGAGACCCTCTCTTGGAGGATGTCCACATCACTAGGGGGATTGGTGACAGCACCCAGCTTGCAGTCCTCTGCAAACTTGGGTCAGCCATAGCCCACTGGTTTTGGAATGCACCTCAAAAAAGTACATCTCAAATAACGGCCCCTAGACTGAACCCTGGAGTATGCCGCTTGTTGCATGTCTACTGCTTGTAGGTGGGCTCTATCAGTGAGCCAGTTTGCTACCCATCTGGTAACATATGGATTGATTCCTAGTTGAGAGAGTTTATCTATTATGCCCGGGTGGGGAATAGTGTCAAAGGCTTTGGCCAGGACAAGGTAGGCTGTGTACACTGTCTTCCCTTATCCATGGCTTTGGAGACTGATTTAAAGAAGTCGACCAAATTTAGCAGACCTGACCTTCCCTTGACAAAGCCAAACTGTGTGGAATCAAGTTTTTGGCTGTTGCCAATATCCTTGTTAATGAGATCCATGATAATCCATTCCATGTCCTTGCAGATCAGGCTAGTTAGGCTACTGGGTCTATAATTTCCCGGCTTTGTGGACGCTTCCACCTTTTGTGTAAAGGGATAACTGTGGCTGTCCTCCTCCACTCAGCTGGGATGAAGCCAGTACTCTGGCTTTGGTTGAATAGGGTGCCCAATGGTGCTGTAAGTTCCTGCCCGAGTTCATGTAGGATGCAGCCTAGGATGTTATCGGGTCCCATGGAGGCTGTATTTTTTGCCTTTGAGATGGCAGTGATGACCTGTTCCCTAAATATAAGTAGAAGGGGGCAGGTACTGGGGATGTCCTGGTTTTATTGATGGGGGGGGAGGGCAGAGGGGTAAAGTTGTTTGCTTAATCTGTCAGCCAGCAAGTTTGCTGTGTCTACAGCATTTTATATGTGGTGTCCTTGACCACAAATTCTGAACAGATTTGGGTGCTTGCTTTGAGATTGCAGACATATGTGAAGGCCTTATGATGGTCTCTCTTGTAGATGTGGCCAATTTGGACTTTGTTTGCTTTGGAGGATTTCATTACTGCTCTTACTTGTTCAGGCTAAGGAGACATTGCTTCCAATTGGGCACCTGCTCCTCTTTGGTCTTGGACAGCAATTTTTTCCTTTTATTATGGTTTGTTTATTGCAGATATCCACCAGACAGGTTTACTCTTCCTTGCGGAAGATGATTTAGTCCTGTCGGGTATTCCTGATTCCGTACATCTATATAAATGCTCGTATAGTGCTTTGGTGTAGTTTTGGATATTGGTGCCAGTTCCTACGGAGGGGGGAGGGGCTGTGAAGCTGTTTAGTCTCCTGAGGGATGGTATAATCGGCTTTGGAGAAGTTTTTGTCTGATCCTAGCTGGGGGGGGTGGGGGTTGAGGGAGATGGTGACTTCGAAAGTGACTGCTTTGTGGTTGAATCTTACCAGGGAGGATGATACTATAGGGGTGCTGCAGTGGCTGCAGTGGTTACTCATGTTGGTTTAATACCAAGTCCAAGATGTTATCACCTCTTGTGGGGGTACAGACTAGCTGTTCCAAGGAATTTGCATTGACAAAATCAAGGAATCTCTGGCCATTTGTGTTCTGGCATGAGCAGTTCTTTCACTTTGTTTGGGAAGTTAGTCACCCAGGATCAGGCTAAAGGGTTGAATTTTGATAGATTCAAACCGGTCCAAATAGGCAGATTGGGCATCTTGAGTCAAATTTGGGGTCCGGTAGCTAGCTATGATTCGAATAGGGATCTTGTAAATGGTTAACTGTAACTGGAGTGTCTCCTGTGCGTCATATCTTTGTCTAATTAGGCATTCAGCTCTGTTCTATAAAGAAAAGATTTTTAAAAAATGATGCGAGACCCAGCCTACCCCCAAGTCCTTAAATACTGCCTGAAGTGCCACATTCTCTGACTTGCCTTCACTGCAAGGGTAAAACAGTAACGGATACCAGGTTTTGTACTCTGCTGCATGGCTAAATAGGTATGTGGTAGTCTGTCTTTCTTACTGGTTCTTGAGAAGTAGGAGTTTGTTCCCGAGCTCATGGCTATGAAATTTCACACAGAAGTCTCACTGCCATGTCATTTTGGGAGCCCCCCCTACATCATGTAGTTCAGTTGTCATGGCTGTAAGGAACTCCTTTCATTTACACAGGCATTTTTTGAATCCCAAGGTCTCCCTGTTCACAACAGAGTACATCTTCTACATATAAAAATACAGCTGTTCATGTATTTTTTATGTAGCCTGTTGCTATGTCTACATCCACAAAGCTGATAAATTTAATTCTGCTTTTTTTTCTCTTTCATTTTTAGAAGGGACAAGAAAGTTTCAGCTTTCACTTTGGTTTTAAAAACCTTGTCTGGTGTTGTCTGCCTTCCGGGGAAGACAGTTTCAAAACCTGCTCCTGGAATTACCGTTTTTCTCTTTTAGACCTAGTTGTTGTGTGGATGTTTGGAATGCGGGCTTGGTTGGATTAATAGCCAGTTAAGGCACCTAAAGTAAAGCTTTATTTAAAATTACATATTGCAGGCAGCAGTACAATTTTTTCATTGTGCATATGCTAACCCCTTCCATTCCTTTTTTTTTTCCCCAAACTTAAAAGCAGGATTTCGTTGTTGTTGGGCCTCACTTCATATTTTCAAATTTTTACCATATTTTTTTTTTTTTTAAACATTTTCAAGACCTGAGCACCTCTCAAATGTACTTTGAGGAACATTTCTCATTTTGAGTCAAGTCCATGTTCCTTGTTCCACAGGGTAAAGGATTTTTTTAACCCTTAGCCATAGCAGATAGCACTGAATTCTGCTGAGAGCTTCCTGGTTGGAGTTTTTAGTAAGATGGTTAATATTCCTCCACTCGTTTCACATTGTAGGAGGTAATGTTCCACATTTTGGAGGCAAGAGGTTGAGTGCTATTTTTGGCTAAAATAGCATCAATAACTGCAGAGCAGAACTAGTGTGTGCCACCTCCTGCTGATAGATTCCTTCATCTGGGAAGATCAGTATTACTGAAGAGTACTTTAACAGTGATTTCTGCATTAAAAAATAGTGCTTAATAGTTTTTTTCGTATTCTTTTTAAATGTGAGATTTGCTCCCTAACACTCAAACAAAAAAGGGGCAGTGGAATTGGAAGGGGGGCCTACACAGCACTGAAGCACTGGCAGGTAACTAGCTATTAATAAAAAGGTATGCCCTTTGAGAAGAGTCGCAGCATTTGCGTATTAAGGTCATTTGTTGCATAACTTTTGTATTTTGTAAAATTGCAGTGGTGTGTGCTCTGGTTAGTATGTCTTACAAAAAAAATCAACAAGGATGAAGTTACCCAGCATGCATAGTGTGACCTGTGGGGTTAGCAGTGAGCAGCAGAAGCAGAACAAATGCACATTTGGTTCTGTGTTCAGAAGTTATTTTGTCAGAGTTTTGTCTTGGACAAATGCTGTCTTTTTCCCCCCTTTGAGAAAGGACCAGAAACTTCAAAAATCATTTTAACACCATCCAGAATTAAAATTTGCTAAAACATGTCTGCCTTCTTTAGTAGAGGTTTAGATTATGCGCTGGAGGTTTAGGTTTTGCAGTGAAATGTTAGAGACTTGGAGCCAATGAAATATGTATGTTGCACATACCTTCTGTTGGTTTGAGTTTCCATGTATCAGGTATACAAGACAAAGGATACCCCAGTACCATGGAAAGAGTTCTTTACCATGTTTCAACTAGAGGCTCTGTTGGCCTTGGATGCTACTTGCTGCAGCTGACTCACTGTGTAGACAAATTTCATGGCTACCTGTCGGATTATAAAAGCTGCATTGCTCTGTAGTATTAATGTGAGACAATTAATAGTTTGTTGCAGTGGCAATACTACCTGTTACATTGATGTGACAGCATATTGTCTGGCGTTATTTCTGTGTGTGGTGGTCTTTGTATAATAAGGGGTTGCATTTCAGTAATACTAACCATCTTATCTGTTAAATTCAGTGTCTCATGTCACTGAAGGACTGGCAGGTAAGGCCACACTCCCCACCACAAAATCCACCTGTCTAAACAAGGTTAGCATTTTAAAACTGCATCCAAGTGGCCATTTTGAAGAGAACACTTGCAGTAATAGTTCTTGTTCAGCTTATTCTAGAAAAGGCAGTGAGATAAGTACTGTTTATAGTATAGCACAGCAGCTCGGTGTGGTTAATTTCCTACAGTTAATGCACACAGAAGCAGCAGCTGAGCTTTTGAGGCTTATCACCCAGAGACTCCCTACACTATGGAACAGAATCCCAGTCCATGTGAGGCAGAGCCCCTCACTGACTCTGTTCAAGAGAAATCTTGACGAGTGGATGGGAGATCGTAGGTTTACCCCGGGAATCGTCTCTGTGTCACTGCTGGACAGAGGCACAGCAAACTAATGGGTATAGTATTCTCATCCTAAGGGGTGGTGAAAGCCACACACACTCTGCCTAGGCTTATAAATGCCCTATGGCAGATAGCCTAGTATGAACCTATGTGTGCATACTTGAAATGCAGCTTTTGCATGATGACAGGGCTTTTCAGTTGGACATGTTAATTTCTTTAGTTGTAGGTAAATGAGAGCTTGGTTCAGCATAAACCTGTAGGAGAAAACTTTCATTTGCTGCTTGTCAACAACCTTTTTTAACCAAATCAAAAGTCAAATGTTTACTGTTGAGTTACACTTGGGATTGTTTCATATCTCATCGTTTCTCATAATGTGAACTGATGCTGGGTCACCCCTGGTAGGAATCGCACCACATGTAATGGTGAATGCCTCTCATTCCATACTAATTGTAAAAGTCTGTTCTTGCCCCAAATGGTGAAAGTTCTTATGACCAAGCTGTAAGCACGGAGTTGGGCAGTCAGCGCAGCTATTAAGGATTTAATGACAGTGTTCCCTTGTCTTCACTGTTTAGATTGTATATAATATTTATATTACAAGACTAGAAGATATAAGCTGCTGTGTGTATGGTTGGCATTGTGTATGCAGCACCATTCCCATAGCCATTTCTTAACTACAGAGCCAGATTTCCCAATTAAATTGTGCCCAAAAAGCAGTTATGTCTCAGAAACTGCCTTATCTTCTCAAATCATTTTGTTACTAGATGCAATTCGGTCTCTAGCTACATTACCAGAATGTTATGCTAATGGTCATCTCTTAAGGGCCTAAAAGGGGGTAACTGCCTCTTTAAGAGAATAAACAATGCACAATTTCCTTTCTACCGGATACATGTTACAGGATTAATTATACTGAGAAAATGCTAAGTAAACAGTGAATGTGTCAAATCCATTGAGCTGATAAATTCTGGTTGGGTGTTGAAGAGTCTGATTAGAGAAGTGTCAGCCCATGTCACAGTATACACACATTTTCTTTGTAGTGTGAAATAATACTGTGAGAACTGCATTTCTTGTATGTCATGAGAAGAAGGATTTATAAACAGCTTTTATAGGCAGCTAGCTGCTCAGGAAGTAATACTTCCTTAATAAAGTGGTTCAGAGATGTGCAGTCAAATGTAACTAACTGTCAGGCAAGAGTTTCAAGTTCTGTTGAGCTCTCTGCATGTTACAAGTAAATGTATTACATTCAACCAAGAGTCAAACTGTAGAAGCAGTGAGAGTGACTGGTTTGAAAATGTGCATTTTGCTAAGCAGAATGTACAGAACGCTGATGAGAAGGTAGTTGGTCCTTTTGTTGATTTCTGACTGCTCAGTTGTTCCTCACCCAATCAGTTCAGTTTACACTGTTCTTACTGCATCCCAAAGACAAAGCATCTCCCAAGAAGTGCATTTGTTCGAAGTCTGGCTACAAGTTTCAGATGGGGTAGATGATCTTCGTGTTTCACTGTTACAGTCATCACACTTGGGTTATCCTGCCAGGAGTAGCCCTCAGTCGGCCCGAATACCAGAGGCTTAGTATTTCTGCATCGGTTGCTATTGCTTCAGGACTGACGTCAGGTTGTCAGTGATATAAAAACAGGCAACCAACGCCATTACATCAGTCTTTCATGCTGAGGAGCCTGAAGCAGAAGCAGTTTGCACAAGTGCCAGTCGGCCGGTACCGGAGCTTTCATTTCTGAAACTGAAGTTGAAGTCTTCTAAAGCTAAGTATCCCGTTGGGAGGGGGGGGGTCCTTTTTTTCTTGCTCTAACCAATGTCAGAAAAAGTTAACAATTGTCTTGCCTGTGGAAAGCAAATACCACACTGAGATTTCCATTCTTACTGTTTAGGCCCAGACCAAGGTGTCCCTCGCTGCCGGTTTTGTACTTTGTTCAACACCCAAACTATTCGTTGTCGGGCCCTTATTGTAGCTAAATACTTTTGCTCTCTATCTCAGTGTTCCGAAATGGCTTTGGTAAGCCATCTGACTACTGATCTTCCAAAAAAACATAAGGATAAAGACAGACTGCACAGGTCCAAAACTGCCGATGACACTTCCGTTAAGCTAGTCGCAATACTCGGGTGCTTTTGCCGCGAGACTCTTTGACTACAGAACCTGCAGGTGTCTCCACCTTGGATGGGTCCGGAGCTGTTGTGCAGGCACCGGCTTATGAGGAAGTTCTTCGCACTACCGATATTTGACAAAAACCGACAACTTCTTTCACCTCTTCAGTTCTTTCTAAAAGTACCAAGTTTCTAAGGCCCAGAGTACGAGCTATGCCTAAAAAACTGACGACCCAAACTTGAGCACCTGCCTCCTTGCCACAATCACAGATGCTTAAAATGGTGGAAGACCTTATGCTGATTAGGGGAACCCAGCCTTCCCCTGCTAAAATGAAAAGAGAGTTGTCCCCAGCAGCTTTATCTGACCAAGAGTCCGACTTTGAGGTTTCTGATTTATGAAGACATGCCCTTATCTGCTTATGAGGATTCAGATGCAGAGGAATCCTTTCCTTCTGCCTCTCCTCCAGAGGATTTTTTTTCTTTTGGTGAAACCCTACATACTTTGGGAGAGCATTTCCATTGGGAATGCCAGGATTATCCTCCATTCAAAAAGCGACTCAGAATTTTTAGGTTTACCACAGCACAGACCCTTTGCTATCCCTCCTGTTCTGGATGTTGTGGATGACATCTTTATGGAATCTAGCCTAACTCCTGATACTTTACCCCATGCTCCAAGGAAACCAGACAGATGCTACAGAATCCCTGATTCACACAAGTTTCTTTTCAAGAATCCTACTGCTGACCCGGAGATCTTCTCTCAAGGACCTAAAGGAATAAAAGCAACTACAGCTAAGAATCCCCCCCCCTCCTGGACAGGGATTCACGAGCGTTAGACAGATTGGGGTAAAAATGTATACACCTCTGCAACTCTTTGCCATTAGAACATTAAATTGTCAGTTCCACATGCTGAAATACCAGCAACATACTATGGAACTTATTAAGCAAACATCTGCCTTCCCTGACTGTGCAGAAAATAAAGAATTACAGGAGCTTATGCATTCTGCAAGTCAAGTCAGCAAGTATACCCTGCAATGTGGGTTTGACGCCCTAGAAGCATCTTGCAGGGCAGCAGTCGCAGGTTCTGTACTTAGACATGCCTGGCTTAAGGAACAGACCTTGCCAGACCATGTCAAATTAAAATTATTGGACACACCTCTGAACAAAGACAATCTATTTGGCACCAAAGCAGAAGAGGTTTTAAAAAAGATCGAAGAAAAAGCTAAGTCTATGCAGATAGTCAAAGATTTTTTGCAAGTACAGCCTCCAGGATTCCGTAGGTATTGCTCGTCAAAACATTGGTCCTTTCCAGCCCCCTCAAGGCCACCTCTAGACCTAGGGGAAGCAGACCCCCCCCCCCCCCCAGACAACAGTCTCAAGGTATGCAGAGATCCTAAGCAATGGAGTACCTCCACTTCTAAAACAGTGAGTGCTAAGCCACCCCCTTATGGAAAGAATTCACAATTTCTCAACTCCTCCCAATTGGCTTAATGTCTGGTGTCATTCAAAGGGGATCCAGTGTCTGTCTGCCTGGGATGACACGCTGCTTTGCAAGGGACGGCTTGCACCTGTCACCCCTGGGATTCTGGATATTGGCTAAGGCTCTTGCCACCCCCATAGTGCCTTTTTTAGGCAAGGCTCAAATTCTAAACCTACCACCCTAGAAAACAAAAATGGGAAGAAACTGAGGGTAATGCTGCTCCATGCCAGAAGTCTAAATCTCAAAATGCACGCACTCGAGGCCCTTCTCAGTATGGAGAACATCGATGCCTGTGCTGTAACTGAAACCTGGTTCAAGGCTCCTGAGAGCACCCCGGCACTATTAGGTTTTACCTCATATCATGCGTTCCGGCCCCAAAACCCGGACCACACCACAAAAGGAGGGGGTGTATCCATATTCATAAAGGATACCCACACCTCCAGGTTGGTGGCAACGCACGAAGCTTCGGAAACCATCCAGGTGCAACTAACCATAGGCAAAACTGCTCTACAAATTGTAGCATGCTACAGGCCACCCTCTCAAACTCAGGAACCCCACACAGCCTTCCTGAAGACACTGGAGGGTATAAATGTATCTCCAAACACCATCATATTGGGTGACTTCAACTACCCGAATATAGACTGGGAACATTACTCGAGCCCTAACTTTCTAGCCCAACGGTTCCTGGAGTTCATAAATTCAAATGCCATGGAACAGCTAGTCACTGTTCCCACGAGAGGAGAAAATATACTAGATCTCATTATCACATACATGGGGACAAAATGCTCCACACCGGAAGTATGTCCCTCATTGGTGAGATCTGATCATAAACTAATCTTACTGGAAATCCACATCCCGCCCCCACCCCAAACAAAAAAGACCACAGTGAAGAACTTCTCTAAAGCAAACTTCACACTACTCAAGATTGGTTTGGTATCCTTCAAGGCCCCTGAGCCAGTGGAAACCACAACCCAAGCTGCGGAAGCCCTTACAAATGCCTTCTATGAACACCTCCTGGACTGCATGGATCAGGCAATCCCAAATAAAACCAAGACCCTTTCCACAAAGGGCAAACGTCCAGTCTGGTGGACCCCAGCCATTAACAAACTTTACAATAAGAGGAGAAAGCTATTACATGATGGAACAAAATCCATAAAAGGGAAGTCACTCCTGATCATTATTAGTAAAAAAAAATACGAGCACTCACAAAATCAACTAAGGCCAATTTTGAGAGAAAAATTGCCATGGATTCAAAGGACAATCATAAGGCCTTTTTCGGCTATGTTAGGAACCTGGGTGGAAACTCCCAGATATGCTCAGAATTAGTCCAAAATTATACAAAAATCACTGAACCCACAGACATTGCCAACATACTGGCAGACAGGTTCAGAGCAAACTTCACTCCCCTCTCCCCCCCCTAAAGGAGAGATAACTATCCCAGCGGAGTGTAGCCTCCCAGACATCTCAAATGTGCAGGTGAAAGCTGCTCTCTCTAAAGCTAAAAACACAGCATCAATGGGACCGGATGGTGTCCCTGGCTGTGTGCTACACGAGCTAAATGAGGAATTAAACCCGCACATAAGGCAGCTGTTTAATCTCAGCCTTACCACAGGATATGTGCCCAAGGAGTGGCGTACGGCAACTGTGGTCCCACTCCACAAAGGCGGTGCCTCTACGGACCCTGGTAATTACCGCCCCATAAGCTTAACAAGTCTGGTCTGCAAAGCTATGGAGAGGATCATAATGGAGCTTATAAACAAAGATATAGTGGACTTGCAGACATTGGACCCGACCCAGTTTGGCTTCAAGGGCAGATCATGCCTTTTGAACTTTGTCGACTTCCACCAAGGCCATTGATGAGGGAAAGGCAGTCCATACAGCCTACCTTGACCTTGCAAAGGCTTTTGACACAATACCCCACTCGGGTATTGTAGAAAAACTTACCAGCTTAAATGTAAACCCATATGTCACAAGATGGGTTGCAAACTGGCTTAAGGACAGAACCCACAGGGTTAGAGTTGCTGGCGCTATGTCAGACTCCAAGCCGGTCACAAGTGGTGTCCCACAGGGCTCGGTCCTTGGCCCCCTATTGTTCGGCATCTACTTCTCAGAAGTACAGGCCAACATGGGAGGACTTTGGCTGACAAAGTTTGCAGACGACTGCAAACTGGGCGCCATAGTGGAAAGTGCATCGGACACTGATATCCTTCAGAAGGGACTCAAGGAAACGGATAGCTGGTGCCAGAGCCATGGCCTGAAGTTAAACGCCAAAAAATGTATAGTCATACCCTTTGGGAAAAACAAGGTAACCCCAAGCTACCATATAGGTGGCAATCCAGAGCCATGGCCTGAAGTTAAACGCCAAAAAATGTATAGTCATACCCTTCGGGAAAAACAAGGTAACCCCAAGCTGCCATATAGGTGGCAATCCACTAAGCACAGAAGAGGTTATCAGGGACCTGGGGACCCAGGTTGACAGTGGCCTTTCTTTTGACACTCACGTTGCTAAAGTGGTTAGAAAGACCTTCTACATTGCCCACCTGATCATGAAGGGATTCACATCCAGATCTAGTGAGGTCATTGTTCCCCTGTACTCTTCACTTATCAGACCAATGATCGAGTACAATGCCCCATTCGGGATGTATCTCACCCGACATCTGCAGCAATTGGAGAGACCCCAAGGGTTCCTCACCAAAAGGATAAAGGGACTCCAAAATCTGTAATATGCTGCCAGATTGAAGAAACTCCAGCTCTATTCAGTCGCATACCGTCTGCTCAGAGGTGACATGTGCCTGACATACAAGGCCATGTCCAACCCGGAATTAATGGACATGCTCCACCTCAAAAAATCCAAATCCACCAAAACCACTAGAGCAAGCGACTTAAACCTTAGCACAGATATAAATAGGACGTGCTGGAGGGATAGATTTATCACTCAGAGACTCCCTATGCTGTGGAATAAAATCCCGGTCCATGTGAGGCGGAGCACCTCACTGGCTCTGTTCAAGAGAAATCTTGACCTGTGGATGGGAGATCGTAGGTTTACCCCGGGAATCATCTCTGTGTCACTGCTGGACAGAGGCACAACAAACTAATGGGCACAGTATTTTTTCATATAAGGGGTGGCGTAAGCCACAAAACTTTAGGCTAGGCTTATAAATGCCTTAGGGCAGATAGCCTAGTATAAACCTATGAACCTCTGCCCAATTGCTTGTGCCCCTAGGAGGAAAACTTTCCTACCATGCAAAAAACTGGGCCTCTATCACCAACAATTGATAGGTCCTCAGTATCCCAGGGGTACAAAATTTATTTCCACACGCTACCAACCCCAAAAGGGTTCCCAGATCTTCCTCCAAACCAGTGGACAGAGGCACAAAACCAAGTTCAGTCCCTGCTCTCCATATGGGCAATTCAGGCTGTGCCTGCAGAACAGGCCAAGGTTTTTATTCCAGACTTTTCCTGGTACCCAGAAAAGAGGTCACCTGGCACCCAATCCTAAATAGATCCATTCTAAACGCCTTCCTGGTGGCACCAAAATTCAAAATGCTCACCCTACAGCAGCTTCTCCCTATGCTGTCCAAAGATGCCTGGCTAGGCACCCTGGGATATCCCAGTCAGGAACTCCTGCAGGAAATATCTACTTTTCAAGGCAGGATGTATGCATTATCAGTTCTTTGCACTTCCCTTTGGCTTACCCACTGTTCCTAGGGTTTTCACAAAATGCCTGGCTCCAGCCATTGCCTTTTGTAGACAAAACTATTCAAGTTTACCCCTACATGGCCAACTGCCTGATTCAGGCAGACAGTCAGGAAAAGCTGTTGCAACACCTGACCATTTGTAAAGGACCTTCTAACCTCATTGGGGTACACCATCAACGAAAAGAAATCCAAACTAGCCCCCAGTCAGAAAATTGTATTCCTGGGAGGAAGCTTGGATACAGCATCCCAGATGGCATTCCTTACTCCAGAAAAACAAGCCCGTCTGACAGGCTGCTTCTCTCAAATGGCCACCAGGACCCAGTTATCCACAAGGAAAATCCTGCAAGCTCTAGGGTTCATGGCCTCTTGCTTTTACTAATTCTTTATGCCAGACTGCATATGAGGAGGCTTCAATGGTAGTCTTTGGTGCCAACATTCTCAGGATCTGGAAACTATCTTACCTATGATACCTTGTCTAAGGAAAGCGTTCCTTTGGTGGGCAGCAGCATGCAACCACAACAAGGGACTTGCGTTTACACAGCCCCACACCGCCCAGACCCTAATCACTGACACATCAGACTATGCCTGGGATGCACATCTGGAAGGCAGGTGCATTCAGGGCCACTGGAGCCCAAATCAAATTCATCTGCACATCAACCAGAAAGAGCGTGCTGAACAGCTAGCATTTCTAACAGCTTTCAGATCCCTACTCTCTCCGGGACCTTTTCTAATCAAAACCGACAACCCCACAGTGATGTGGTACATCAACAAGCAGGGGGGAACCCACTCTGCAGGCTAACTATGACCCTTTGGAACACAGCTTCAGCCATGCATATACACCTGCAAGCCCAATTCCTGCCAGGCAACCAAAACTCTTTAGCAGACAGCTTAAGCAGAAATCTCCTAGACCCACACGAGTGGCAGTTAAGCCACAACACATTCAGCCTTGTGACCCAGAAATGGGGTACCCTGAAGTTGGATCTATTTGCCTCCCCCCTACAACCACCAGCTCAGCAATTTCTGCACCAGGGAACCTCACAGCAAAGCCTGGAAAGTGGATGCCTTGTCCTTCCATTGGGAAAACCTCTCAATCTATGCATCCCCCCCCCCTTCCTCTTCTTACCAGAGTACTACTCAAAATAAGGCAGGAGAGACCAAGGGCAATCCTGATTGCCCCAGACTGGCCACGCCAGCACCGATGCCCACTACTGCGCAGTCTGTCTCCATTGCCTCCATGGCACCTCCCTCAGATTCCGATTCAGCAGGAGGGGAGAGTTCTTGCATCCAGAATTGCACACCCTGAACCTGGCAGCCTGGCTTATTCCTTGACTTCTCCTCCAGTGTTCAGCCTAAGCAAGCAGGTCCTGGATGTTGCACATGAAGCTAGATGACCCAGTACTAGAAAATCCTATGCTGACAAGTGGAAAAGATATTGTTCCTGGATCCAGAATAAAGGAGTTGAACCAGCACAGTTCTCCTCCAGGACTAACCCAATTTTCATGCCTCAAGTGATGTCCAGTGTGGCTGTCAACCAGTCTATTAATTTGGCCACCTTTTTCCCTAAACCTCAATAAGGGAGAAAGGATCCTGAACTCTTTAGATGTGCACATATAGCTCAGATTCTACCTGGATAGGACCAAGCCCTTTAGGAAATCTGACCAGTTACTAGTCCAGCTTTGCACCAGTGGCAAAGGGCAAGGCCATATCAAAACAAACCATCTCCAAATGGATAGCATACTTTATCCATTTCTGTTACAAACACCATGGAAAACCACCCCCACAGGGGGTCAGAACTCATTCCACTAGGGCAACTTCAACCTCTACAGCCTTTCTCAGAGGAGTCCCTACCAGGGGCATTCGGGAAGCAGCAACATGGAGTTCTGTTCATACCTTCACCTTCACCATGCACTACCACCTGCCTGTCTTTTCCAAATCCAGGGTGGGCTTTGCAACCTCAGTCGTGCAGGTTATACTAGCCAGCCCCAACTCTTCTTGACTGCCTCCACCCATTCTTCAGCTTTGGGAATTGACCCAAGTGTGATGACTGCAACAGTGAAACACGAAGAACATAGTACAGTTGTACACTTCCCATAAATGTAGATGTTCGAGTGTATTCACTGTTGCAGTCCAGGTTTCCCTCCCTCCAGCCCCCTTGTCTCTGTGTGTGTGTCTCTGTCTCTATCTCTCTCTCATTGGTATTTACTTTTTACCAGTGGTGTTATTCCACCATAACGTAGCTCCCTATTTGGGGCAAGAAAAACGGATGTAATGGCGTCTGTTGCCTGTTTTTATACCACCGACGACCTGACGTCCGTCCTGAAGCGATAGCAACCGAGACAAATACTAATACTGTGGTATTCGGGCCAACTGAGGGCTACCCCTGGCAGGATAACCCAAGTGTGATGATTGCAACAGTGAGTACACTCTAACATCTACATTTATGGTAAGTGTACACAATTGTACTTTTTGCCATCTCTTCACGTGGAGGTCTAAAATGTGTGGGGAATAAAGGAAGTGTTATAGATGACATGGGTAATGTAAAAGGTCAGCAGTGTCACCCTTCTGTGTGTGTGTGTGTGTGTGTGTGTGTGTGTGTGTGTGTGTGTATATATATATATATATATATATATATATATATATATATATATGTATATCCTTTCTCTGCAGGGCACAAGGTGCTGGCATAATGACACTGTACAGTGTTTCTCACTTGCCTTCTTTGCATGAATAGTAGTCAGTGGAAGTCTGAGTATAATCCAGACCTTCTTGGGATCCAGTATTTAACGGAAATGTCTTCACCTTATTTTATGTTAGTCACAGAATATTACTGCAGGAATTCATCAGAAATATCCATAGGCAGATGTCCGTGATATTTGGGGAAACTTCCACTTCTGTAGTATTCTGTTGTGGGTGGTTCAGGATGAGGTAGACTAGAAAATATAGTACACTTTCATGTTCTACTGTGTTCCTGCTTTGCCGCATGGCCAGTCATTCCTTTTTGTTCTGACAGTGCAGTGTTTGGTTCCTGAATTTTCTTTATTTTTTATGTGCATGGAGGGATATATGTTACTGGTACATTCAGATATGTGTTACTGGTGTATGGATAGGTATATATTACTGATTTTCTTCAACTGATTCTAAGGATGTCCCAAGAAATATCTTGCACATGTCTGATTACTTGGGACTACATTCATCTTCAGAGTTTCTTCTGTTTAGAAGAGATCATGAGATCAGTAATTGTGAATATGTTGCTAAATTCAACCGTGTTAAATCCACAAGGATAACTTCGCCAAACCTTTTCAGGTCATGGCAAAAAGCTAGCAGATTTTGCCTCTCTCTCCTTCTGTTGACCTAAAAGTTTATCTAAACATGACATTTATGTACTGCTAAACCTGGTAAGAAAAGAAGCAACACGTGGAGGCTTTTCATTTATAAAACTAAAAACGTCAGAGTTATGGGGCTTACATGAGGTGCTGTGCAAGGATAAGTTTACTGTGAAACATCATGTCGTAGCTAATCAGCACACTTATTTGTCCCCAAAGCATCTAAAACCGTTGGAGGTTGCCACTCAAAATGGAGGAGCTCTCAAGTTTGCAAAAACAAACCTTTTCTTTGCTTGCAGGCCCAGACAAGGAGTGAGTCTGTGTATGTACGTTTTATAATGAATAATCATTGGTGAGTTTGATCAATACACCAAACAAAGTAATTGAAAAAAGTAGTCACAAATGTGAACCAGTAGGTTAGATTTGCAATTACCAAAAGAAAAAGAAAACTACTTTTATGTGGGGGGGGGGGCTTTGCCACAATACCCCCTGAAATGAGGACTCCAACCCAAATCCCCAGAAATTATTACTAACTTCATGGTCTAACAGACTTGAAAACGGGGAAAACCTTGAACGTATGTAATAGTTTATCTAATGAACTTTGGAGTAGTTGGTTGAATTATAAAATGGTCAGAGTTTCAGCACATGGTGAAATGCGTGCAGTGATAAATCGCATAACAGACATACACACATATGTATGCTTGACTAGGCAAGTGTTAGGGTGTGTGAGATTGCACAAGTCCAAGGGTTGGGAAATTTACTCTTACCCCATGTTTGTATAGTTTTGGAGTTGCTGTAAATAAGGGAGGTGGTGGTTCCAGGGGGGCTTGCCTCCTTCAGCCAATGTTGTTTGTGTTAATTTAATTTTTGCATGTGCCAAGGCTGTTTTTCGGTGCATGTGTCCTGATGTGCCAATTTCTGTCGTTTCGGCCATGTGCAGTCAGTTTTTTTCCTGGTGACTTTGGACATTTTCATTTAAATCGAGTACAGAGTGTCTGTCTGTGTGTGTGTGTGTGTGTGTGTTCTGGACACTTACTCTGGGGATAAGTATTTCCTGTTTTCTTTTTTCTCTAAAAGGAGAAACGCTGCATCTTGTATAAGTTACCACGGGTCTGTCATCACTTAAGAGATATGCTCAGTTGTTGAACATAATATTGCTACATCCAAACCATGTATTGCACCTTCTCTAATTTCATCTTTTTTGAAGACAAGAATTTTCAATTTTCACTAGAATATGAATCACAGCTACTTACTGTGAACAAAGCTGACTGGTTCTGCATGATCTAGGAACAGTTTCTTTATAAAAACACACCGATTCTGCTGTTATTGACCTAGCTGCCTCAAATGGATTGAAGAAAACACCGTCTCTGAGCACTTCTGGATGACTGGGAGTTTAGAATTCTAGACTGGAAGGATGTATTTGCATTTGTTCTGTTCATCCTGGCTGTTGACTATCCGAGCCATATGATGCAGCATTTGGATGAGATTGTGAAAAAGGTAGATGATGTAGCACAAAATCATTGCTGATGATTCCTATTGAAAGAAAATATTTCATACTTGGCACAAGTACCTGATGAGGTAGAAAGCCATCACATCTAGCTGCGATGCATTAAATGCCAGCTTCAGTGCTGTTGCCTTTCATTTGTTCTGTGCAGATATGCTCAGGTTATGATACAATCATTCTCTGAGTTATTTTGAAGCTGTTCATATGTACTCCTCTGCATAAGAACTTTTGTTTAGTATTACTGTAATTTTGAGTGTACTGATGCTGTAGTAATGTAGCATGCCTGAGACTGTCCTGTTTTAAGAATGAGCTCCGACTTGTTATTCTTGATGCCCTTTGGTCACACAGATGTCCTGTTTCAGACATCATTGAGCCTGATTAAGGACTTCCCAAAATGGGAAACTGTTACTGAGCACAGTTGAAAATCTTTCACTCTGTGGGCTCATTTACCTCTTAAAAGCCAACCCAGCTTTCCAGGAAGAATCTGAAGGCCCCTTGTTAGATGAGGAGGGCTTTAGAGAGTCAGGCAGCCTTGCCTTCAGCCCAGCTTCCCCGGCCATGAAACTAAGAAAGGCAGCTCTGCTAATTTGATAGATTTGTGTCCTGGCTGCTGTCCGGGGCTGTCCTTTTGAGCGGATTCTCAAGGTTCCTCCCAGAGTAGAGTGATATCAGAAGGGACCAGTTACTCAACATGGCCATAGACAGCTGTGGTTTGGAGTCCTTAAGTTTTCCAAAAAGGATCTCTTGCCATTGGCCAAGCTGTCTTCACAGAGAGCTCTTTGGGCAAGCAAAGACTGTACTCCTGATAGTAACTAGATTAGTATTAAATCTCAGAAGGCATCTGTAGTCGGCAAACTGTTTTATATTTACAGTAATGACTAATATAATGCATTGAGCTCTGACCGATAAGTCTGTGCTTTATGCTAAACAAGCCAGTTGTAGTGAACATGCTGAAATCCCAAATCTAAAGCCACCATTGAGCAATCCGTGTAGCACATCCTGATTGGCTATTGCAGTGTGGTAAGACATAACTGCAAATTATAAGCTACAGACTCGTAATTAAGCTAAACCTCAGAGAATTAGCTGAAGCTAAGCCGTAGTATCAGTTTAAGAAGTGTCTGTAGCAACTCGGCAAATGTTCTCTCAAACAAGCCTCTTCACTGCCAGAAATGCATGTATTTTATAAGGATATTTGGAAGAATGGCAGACAAACTTAAACAATTAGGGTGTTGTGGCACTATATGCCTGACTTTAGCAATCTTTTCATTGCTGCAGGCAAGACTACCGATTTGAATTTTATAGTAAGAATACAAAGTGCTGTATCAAACAGTACGACGTCACAACGGAAAACCTGCTGAGCTGGCATCGTTGTCTGGTACATTTTTACTGAAAGAAAAGCTAATCTGTGATCTTGTAACAGTCTTGCAAGATCAAATGCTAATGGGTACCACTGCTGTTCAGCTGAATCAACCTAGTTCCCTGGGGAAGGCGGAATAAGATGTTTGCAGTACACAGTAAAATGATGAAATGGTGTTTTGCTTGAGGTAAATGTGTAGTACCATCCAGAGCAGTTGCATGGAGAAATGCAAAAAAAGTAAGACAGAAAAGGCTACCTGTGTAAACAAGTTGCAGTCCATAGAGAGAAGTGAAGTTGTAAGATAACTTTTATAGTATTAGCAAGGCGGTCAGGCACAATCTCTGTTACAGGCAGTTTCAACAAAAAGATGCGACTAAGGTTAAGATTACTAAAAAATGACACAAGCATTTTTGTGAACCCTGCAAGTTGGAAAGCAAGGGGTTTACATGTAGTTAAGGATCAGGAAAAATGTCGAAAAGACGGAATGAAATTATTAACAGCACATTTAGTAGCCCTTGTGGAGCAAATGGGCAGAAAGATTCCCAATAAAAGATTTATCCAAAAAGAAGTGTAGAGTATTTGATATTAGAAGTGGATGAGTGCTTGGGTCAAAATGGAACAAAGAACTTGTCGACACATTTAGTACATATACAACTGTGCTTAGCCCTCTGCATCCATTTTCAGATGTTCAGCTGTGTACAAAGAGGTGTAAGAGCTGCTTCTCTGCCAATTAATGCCTTCTATCCTTGTGGCAACTTAAATGTCCAATCTAGCAAACTGAAAACAGTGACACTAATTCAGACCACAGAAAGTGAAGTAGCTGAGTGACTGCTCATTTTCCAGAGTACTGTATACTCTGTCCTCACTGTAAAATTGCCTAAGTATATTTGCAAATTAAGCATATATTAATATTTAGTTTCCAATAAGCAATAAATTAGTGAAAAACCTGAGTATATGGCCAACTTAGGCATGCACCACTACATTTGTAGTTTTCAAGCGTTGATTAATTTGTTGTAGTAAAGGTGGTCATATTGCATTAGTTGAAATTCTGTATATGGCATGAAATCCACTTTACTTCTAATCCAGGCCAATCTGTCAAGTACTGTTTTAATCAAATTCTGTTTCAGATGAAAATATTTGAAATGGCTTCAGATGAGTGCTTCAGTTTGTTTTGTGGTTTTGAATGTGTGTATGTTGGGGGGTGCAACCCCCAATAGCCCCATGCAGGGACCTCTACTATATGTGCCCCACCATTTTTTATAATCTGTTCTAAGATTGCTGCACCTTGGAGGGGGAGGTGTTTCCCTACACACTGTACACTTGAGATACAAAGTGCCCTTCACACACACACACCCCTTTCTGTGCAGTCTGTTAATGTTGGTAAGTTTTTAAATAAAAATTAGTGCGTTTTCTCTCTGAATTTACAGCTGCAGACTGTGTGGCCTTCACATCGACACAAACATTACCAGGTGTACTTTTGATCCAAACTTGTTGTACTTTAGAAAATATTTAAAAATAAAAACGGCCATACCATTAATCATCAAGAATTCTAATAGCTCAGAAAGCTAGTTTGACCTTGTATGCGAAAACACACACACACACAATGCAAAAACAACCCTTCAGTGCTTCAGATAGCTGCATGCTTTCCAAGGAAATCGGAGGCTATACTGTCCCTGTCTCTATCCAGATTAAATCTTCTATATGCATTTTATTTTTGGTGTATTTTGTCAAGCATTATCTTGGAGTGAAATTCATGTTTAGTACACTTATGTTTTTGTTTCCATAGTGAGTCATCTGTATAACTCTAAGCAGGCTGAATAAGGGCAGGTTGTGGTCATTAAACACAACCATTGCTAGAAGTACGGTAAAAAAAGATAGTCTTTGTCCTAGTCAGTAAAATGTTCTTTATTGTTTTAGACAATTGTACTGCCCAGTTCTTGGTGGGTATATAATGTTGCATGGTTGGGGGAGGGGAATATTCCTATAAATGGCCACCTCTGACTTAGTATATGTAAGTCTGTTTTTTCATCCATTTAGTATCAGTGTTTCAGGACTTGCTGTAGTGGGTCTTGGCATTTCAAAAGGTTTATAGCTAAGGTGGGCATAAGCAAGTGCATTATATTAATATTCCAGCATATTTGAACTAAGTAAGAACACCAGTATGGCCACATTCGACTGGGTGATCTTTACCCTTTTTTATACTACAAATTGCCAATTGTGCGCAACATGATGAGGCTGAGCTGCAGACGAATTCAGGACCAGAAGCTGAGCTCATTAAATTGCAGAAAGCACAATAAAAATAAGGCATTGCTGATTTTTGGACGTAAAAAAAAAAAAAAAAAAAAAAAAAAATCACAGTTAAAGCCGATTTTTAAAAAAAAATGTTACAGCAGAGATGACTGGGCCAAGTCTGAACTTTAAATGATGCTTCCAACTGATTGCCACATCTAGACAAATTTCTTAACCGGTATATATCCTACACATCCAGTCTTTTAGGAAATTGCGCAGTGTGTGGTGATGTCTTTTGAAAGGAAGAAACAATTATTTCTCAAAGTTTAATTCTATCCTTATTCTACCTAAATATTTTTTTTCCTTGTTTATCCTGTCCTCCTTTGCATGGGTGGCCCTTTATTTTGTGTACCTGTTTGCTATAGTACCCTGACTCTGTGTGTGTGTGTGTGTGTGTGTGTGTGTGTGTGTGTGTGTGTGTGTGTGTGTGTGTGTGTGTGGAATTTTTGTGCTCTCGCTACCAGATCTAGAACCTTTCCATCCATAAGGATCCCTACATTTTTCTAGAAGCGGTTCCTACTGACGTTATCCTAAGGTTACCTGTGCACGGAAATATTACTTGCCTGTAATAAACTTCTTTCACTACTGGCTGGCTTGGACATTAGCTCACACAGATGCTATTGCCTTTAAGAATTGCAGTCTTGTAATGTTTTTCTTTAACTTGGTGTGAGCTCAGTCTGTACTTGCCTTTACCTGGCAGTCGTCATTGGTCCTTCCTTCCCCCCTTTTTGAAACAGATTTAAAATCTTTTTTCAAACCAGTGAGGTTTAAGTAATGCTACCACCTACTTTCATGTCTACATTTACATAAGCATTACTTAAGAGCATACTTGCAGAAATACAGGTGTCAATGATAAATTTGTAAATGTAGAAAGAAAAGCACTAAAGTGTGTGCTCTTGCTGAATTTTACTTTGATAAAATGGAAGCATGTGGATAGCATTTTGTATTGTGGCTTCATATGTTGTTTGTGGTATACCGTGGAAAATGTTTGTACAGAATGCTCAAAATGAAAAAAAAATATCCTGAACGTTTGCAGCATTTCTGGTTAAACGTTGTTGCAGTACAGCCTGCAGTTTTGTTGGTGGTTTTGTCAGAAATGTGTTCCCTCACTGAGCCCCTGCAGTGTAAATGAGAACAGTGCAAAAACACTTCCTTGGCTCTTTTCCCTTAGTCTGTCCTCTGAAAGGATGCTGTGGGTTATTCAAAATGGCATTTTAGTTGTTTGATAACTGCATTCCACACCAAGGAAGTTGATACTTAGCCTCACATGTTTTGGAAGTTTCTGACGAGTAGTTTGACGATGTAGTTTAGGTGAGTCTCATGACAAAAAAAATAAATAAATAAATTTACATTTGCATTTAGAATTGTATGTGATTTGCATTTTTATTAACTGTTGAATTCACTTCATGGTCATGCTGAACCACACACTGTCTCAGAAACAGCTGGCACAAGGGCAGGGAATGGCTGGAACATCTGTCCATCATGGGGCAGAGAGCTGATAGACATTAAAGCGTGAGGCACTTTAGAGTAGCTTGTCACCCTTCGCAGCAATGTTGCGGAGAAAACTGAAGCTTTGGGATGAAGCATTTGATTGCCATATAAACTGCAGTTTTGCTATTGTGCGAGATGGGAGGCTGGAAAACTAAGCATGCTACCACCCTTCCAACTTTTATTCATTGTCCAAAAAGTAATAAAAGTCCACTCACTTGCTTTTGACAGAACCTTTTTAAAGTAATTCTTGACTTTTTTAGTACATCTTTGACCTTCTGATGTAGTGCTTGGCTGTGATTTTTATTTTGGTACCTGCCAGCACCTTGCAAATAAACTAGACTAGGCGATATCAGTAAAATGTCAAATCATATTTCAGGATGTCAAGACCTGATAACAGTTTGTACTTCCTAAATAAATAAATATAGAGCCAGGTTCTTAAGTATTTAGTAATCGTTTCCTCTACTTTACAGAGGTCCGGCTTCACACATTATTTCATACTTGATGTGCGTTTTCACTTTGCTTTATCTATATCCTATGAGCTGCTGCAAATTCTATGTATATTTATGTTGCTTTGCTTGCAGTGTAGCTAACTTTTGGCCTACAGAATGACAGTTTGTATAAGAGAGAAACTCTGCGTTGTAGTTGGCCTATAATAAATGTGGAAGTTACATTATGATATTGGGTTATACAGAGTGACATTTGCTTCTACAATAATAATGATTATAAGGCAGCTTGCATAACTTGACATATGCAGTGTAGTTCAGCCTTGTGTGTGTATATGTATGTATATCTACATAGTGATTTTGCTGTATGTGTGTGTGTCACGGGGAATACATTTTCTTGCACACACTGACCCTCAGAGTGAGCAGCCTTTCTAACTGCTGCCTGCACTGGAAAGTTGAGCCAAGTTTTAGTTCATGTTCCAGTCCATGACAGTTGGTCATAAAAAGCTTCATCCTTTTTAACACATTACCTGGACTTGCCCCCCACATCTTACAGCTGTGCTGAATAAAACAATTTAAAAGGCGATAAATAGTAACTTATTCACGCTATTTAAAGAAAAACAAACATGAACTGTGTATAGTTTTTGTAGTGCTGCTTGTAGTCTAGTAGCTGTAATGTAAGATCGTCTCTGAATAACGATCCCATTGTGTCATGGAGAGTGAAGCCCAGTACCATGTGAAGGAACATCGTTTTGGCCACTTGTATCCTTGTCATCCTGTTGGTCACTACCCAAAGCTCATAATGAGAGGTAAAGATGTGAACTTACAGTGGCTAGTAAATTATAAGCTTTGTCCTGTGACTCTGCTCTCATTTCATCACCACACCTCTCTACTACACATACAACAGTGCTGCTGCTGTATCCTTCTGCAGGTCGATCTCCTTATCCCACTACCTTAACTCATCAAAAAAAAAACTCAAGGTACTTGAACTCTTCCACCTTACTTGGCTGTGCTTTGATATCCTATCCAAAAAAAAAAAATTGCAAACTGGAGAGAGAAAGCGAGACCGTTGGCAGAGTCTTAATCCCACCTTGAATTTGTTCAAATTAATGCTGAGAATGCAGACATAGCTCCCCCCCCCCCTCAGATACAGGGACCAAGTAGTATGCAGCAGTAGCTCTAAGGCCCCCTATCCTTTTAATAGATCTGAAAAACTGATGTGGATGGTATTGGCAAACTTGTATGACCCTCCAGTATTTGTTCAGTGACAAACAATTGATATTCCAAGGCCAGGACAGAATCCACACTGCTCTGCTGACTCGCTGTCTACTGACAGAGCTGTAATTATGAGCATGTGTTAACTGTTGTCCTCTAGAAAGACAACTGGCCTTTCCCTCAGAATTCGTTTTCCCTACCACCAATTTAAGCTAACAGGCCTGTAACTCACTGTTTTTCCTGCTCTTCCCTTGTACAAGGGCACTGGTGTGCGTTCCTCAGGAATTTGTTAAAAATCTTTGAGGGGTGTGCAAGCACAGAGGCCAGATATCTGAGGATTCTGGGAGGCAACCCATCTAGCACCTGTTAAGACAATTCCATATCCACCTGTTCATACTTACTGTATCGTGCTCTTCTCTAGTGCTTTCCCCTCTCTACTGTCACCCTGCTAACATGACACCCACCTTTCCCTATCCAAGAAAAGTGGAGTGGCGTATTCATTGTTTGTTTTTCTCTCTTTCTGTTTGTGGCCTTCATGCTTTTAACTCCTTTTGTTGGTCTTCTGTTTGTTTTTCACACTGCATCTCTTCTGCCTCCATACCACTGCCATTCCAACTCGTGTATGCTCTGTATTCTGCTTTAAATGTAACCTTCCTCAAATCCTTGACCAATTTTCATAGGTTTTTAGTTCTGTGGTCTGCTTGCATACAACTAACTCGTGTATGACCCTCTGTATGTAATTTATTCCCCCTAAAATCCCACACCATTATTTTTGTTATTAGAATTTTAACTTCACCCCTATCCCAATCTAAAGTCAAACAGAAGAGTACTTGACTAACATGTTCACTTTGACATTCCTGGAATCCCTTCTACCTTAGTTAGGTCAGCATCCAGAATTTTGTCCTTTCTGACACTCCTACACTAGCTGTCTGAATCACTCCTGAATTGGGTACTCAAATGCTTTCCACTACCTTGCTGCCTGGGCCTGAGAGTCTCCCATTCCACTCCTGGTAGATTCAGATCTCCAGGAGTATAATCCTGTTCAACCCATCGCAAGCCTTTTATTCTCCCCCTCCCAGAGTCTGAGTAGTGAATATGTACCCACCTCCTCCTCTGCTTCTGTGAGATGCCTCTTCTAAGTTAGTTTTGAAGTTATGATCTTAAGATGCAACATTCTAACCCAGATTTTAGGACTGCTCTCTATTCTGGCCCATGACACAGAGCTAATTTGTCTTTCAGGTCTCCTCCACCCCTCATCATGTCCATGCCTTCCCCCATTGTCTACTACTGCAACCTATCCTTATATGCCCCTTATCCTTTTCTTCCTTGCATGCTGGCAGCCATAGCATTTCTAAACCTACTGCTGTGACTGTTTCCCAAATCTTAACCGTTTGTGTCGATAATGTACAACATCGCAACCACAAGAACACACACACCAGTAATGTCACAGCTTTCAAAACACAGCTGAATTATATAAAAAGACATATAAAAGCATTTTTCTCTGGGTTAAGCCCCCCATGCACCCTAAACATCAGAAGGAACATTCTATACCCCTCTTGTGTACAGCACACACACAAATTCAGACTAACCTGGATAGACCCCTTTAAAGTGCAGTTTCTTGATTCTGTTGTGATCTCCTCTTACAAAATAAGGAACTGATAATTACTAAAACAATTTGAGAATAACATTCTTGAGTAATCACAACCTGAACAAAAGATTCATTGACTAGAGATGCTAAGCAGTTAAAATGTGAGGTGTATCCCAACAGACATCCACATTGGTCATTGATGACCACTTTGGTCATCCCTGCCAAGTCTTAAGTCTAAGCCACAAGACCTGTTCCAGTGTATTTTGGTCTCCTTTGTCAGTACTTTTTTCCAATTGATGGCTTGGTGTTCAGCCAAAGTCCTGTTTTCGTCCTCCACATTGGCTGTCCTCTCCTGCATATTGTGACCTTGACTCTATTCCTTCTGTATGCAATCTTCCCTCTCCAGCTCTTCCCACTCTCTTTGCAGATTCCTTCATTTTCTCCCTGTATTGCACCTCTTTCCTTTTGTACTGTGCCTACTATCCCTACCCCCACTGTTCTCCACTTTTGTATCCACTTTGTTTCATATCCCAAGATTTTTTTTAACCTTCTAAACTTACCAGCACCCAGCTTTGGGAATGCCAGATAGTTTAACAGGCATTGAAGTAGAAAGCAGGCAGTTAATTAACATAATAATATGCAACCCCAAATCAACTAAATTTACATCACTGGTTCTGTGCTCTAAATGACATGTCCTAAATGCACAGGCCTTTAAGTGATAGATAAGCAATTAACACCTAATTGTACCCTGTTAGGCACCAGGCACACACATTTAAAGTTGCTGTTTGCCAGCAATTAACAAGTAAAACTGTAAGTGAGACTGAAGTATTAAACTTCAGAAAATGCTTTTGCATACATTTGCACATGCACAAACACGCACACGTGTGTGTGTGTGTGTGTGTGTGTGTGTGTGTGTATATATATATATATATATATATATATATATATATATATATATATATATATATATGTGTGTGTGTGTATGTATGTATGTGTATATATGTGTATATATGTGTGTGTGTGTGTATATGTATATATATATATATATATATATATATATATATATATATATATATATATATATATATATATATAAAAATGAGTGTGTTTTATAATATGTATGTTCAACTACAAAATAATACTGCATTTTGTAGAGGGACCTTAGTGGCTTTTATTTCTCGAAATGAGCAGGACCTTTTTATACAAGCAGGCGTAGACTTAAGCTGTGATATGGTACCGAGGGGATCTGGACAGCCACCAGATGATGAGTGAAAATGCCTGGGGATCTGGTGTAGGAGGCAACAGGAGGAGACAATATTACTTGACAATGCTAGTTGTTAACTTAAAGTCACCTTCAAAAGTTAAAATGAAAATAACAAAAAACAGTAGCCCTGTGTCACTAAGATGTTAAAGGAGCAGTGTAAAGAATACTTTTGGCTGCTCCCATTAGGGGTCGCCACAGCAGATCATCTGTTTCCATTTCTTCCTGTCCTCTGCATCTTGCTCTCACACCAACCACCTGCATATCCTCTCACCACATCCATAAACCTTTATCTTAGGCCTTCCTCTTTTCCTGTTATGTGGCAGCTTCATCCTTAACATCTTTTTCCCAATATACTCTGCATCCCTCCTCAGCACATGTCCAAACCAACGTTATCTTGCTCTCTGGCTTTGTCTCCAAACCTTCCAACCTGAGCTGACCCTCTAATATACTTATTCCTAATCCTGTCCACCCTCGTCACACCCAGTGCAAATCTTAACATCTTTAACTCTGCCACGTCCAGCTCTGACTCCTGCCTTTTCGTCGATGTCACTGTCTCCAACCCATGTAACATAGCTGGTCTCACTACCCTCTTACAGACCTTACCTTTCACTCTTACTGGTATTAGTCTGTCAAAAATCACTCCTGACGCTCTTCTACACCCACTCCATCCTGCTTGTACTCTCTTCCTCACTCACTATTACTCTTAACTCTTGATCCCAAGTATTTAAACTCGTCCACCTTCGCCACATCTACTCCCTGTATCCTCACCATTCCTCTATCCTCCCTCTCATTCACATACACATATTTTGTCTCAGTCCTGCTGACCTTCATTCCTCTTCTCTCTAGAGCATATCTCCACCTCTCCGGGGTCTTTTCCATCTGTTCCCTACTCTCACTACAGATCACAATGTCATCTACAAACATCATAGTCCATGGGGACTCCTGTCTGATCTCGTCTGTCAACTGTCCATCACCACTGCAAATAAGAAGGGGCTCAGAGCTGATCCTTTATATAATTACACCTCCACCTTAAATGCATCCATCACTCCCACCACAGACCTCAACACTGTCACACTACCCTCATACATATCCTGTACCCACTCGTACATACTTCTGACACTCCTGACTTCCTCATACAATACCACAACTCCTCTGTAGGCACCCTGTCATATGCTTTCTCTAAGTCCACAAAGACACAATGTAACTCCTTCCAACCTTCTTTGTACTTCTCCATCAACACTCAGAGCAAACATCGCATCTGTAGTGCTCTTTCCTGGCATGAAACCATACTGCTGATCACTAATCATCACCTCCCTTCTTAACCTAGTACTCTTTTCCATAATTTCATGCTGTGACCAATTTAATCCATCTGTAATTACTATAGCTCTGCACCTCACCCTTATTCTTAAAAATCTGTACCAAAACACTTTCTCCATTCTTCAGGCATCCCCTCACTTTCCAAGATTTCATTAAACAATCTAGTTAAAAATTCCACTGCCATTTCACCTAAACACCTCCTTGCTTCCAAAAGTATGTCATCTGGACCAACAACCTTTCCAGCCTTCATCCTCTTCATTGCTATCCTTACTTCCTCCTTGCTAATCCATTGCACTTCTGATTCACTATCTGCACATCATCCAACCTTCTCTCCCTCTCATTCATCAGCCCCTCGTAGTACTCTTTCTGTCTGTTCAACATACTCTCTCCTCACTTGAGTACATTTCCCTCACTATCCTTTATCACCTTTACCTGCTGCACATCTTTCCTAGCTCTGTCCTTTTGTCTAGCCAATTGGTACAGATCCTTTTCTCCCTCCTTAGTGTCCAACTTTTCATACAACTCTTCATACGCCTTAGCCTTTGCCACCTCTCTTTGCCATGCACCTAATCTCCTTATACTCCTGTCTACTTTCTTCATCTCTCTGACAGTCCCACTTCTCCTTCGCCAACCTCTTTTTTTGTGTATACTCTCCTGTACTTCCTCATTCCACCACCAGGTCTCCTTGTCCTCCTTCCTCTTTCCAGATGTCACACCAAGCACCTTTCTAGCCATCTCCCTTACTAGCTCTGCTGTAATTACCCAGCTGTTCGGTAACTCTTCACTGCCACCCAGTGACCATCTTAACTCTTCCCTGAACTCCACCTCACAATTACCCTTTTTCACTTTCCAGCATTTGATCCTTGGTGCTGCCCTCACACTCCTCCTCCTCCTTCTTAATCACCAACATTATCTTTCAAACCACCATCCTATGCTGCCTAACTACACTTCCCCCGTCACCACTTTACAGTCTCTAATCTCCTTCAAACTGGCCCTCCTACATAAGATATAATCCACCTGTGTACATCTTCCTCCACTCTTTTTTATATGCCACCCTATGCTCCTCCCTCTTGATAAAATATGTATTAACCACAGCCATGTCTATCTTTTTCACAAAATCCACTACCATCTTACCTTCTGCATTCCTTTGCTTAACACCATACCTACCCATCACTTCCTCGTCCCCTCTATTCCCTTCACCAACATGCCCATTGAAATCTACTCCAATCACCACTCTCTCACCCTTGGGTACAGTCATCATCTCTTCGTCCAACTCGCTCCAAAATTTTTCTTTCTCATCCATCACACACCTAACTTGTGGAGCATATGCACTAACAGCATTCGTTACACCTTTAATTTCAAGCTTCATAAACATCACTTTATCCGACACTCTTCACCTCCAAAACACTCTGTAGAATAGTGTTCCTTCAGGATGACCCCTACGCCATTTCTCCTCCCATCCACACCCATGATAAAACAATTAAACCAGCCTCCGATACAACTAGCCTTACTCCCCTTCCATCTGGTCTCTTGCACGCACAATATACTAGCCTTCCTTCTATCCATCATATCGGCTAGCTCTCTCCCTATACTAGTCATACTGCCAACATTCAAAGTTCCAACCCTCACTACCACAGTTCTAGCCTTTACCTGCCTTCGGGCATGCCTTTCCCCCCTCTTCTCCTTCAGCCAGCAGTAGCCCAATTTCTGCCAGCACCCTGTTAGCGGTCGTTGTTAACCCGGGTCTCGACCAATCCAGTATGTATAACTGTACTGTTGTCCGCATGTATGATTTGGCAAATTTTTTTTTTATGGCGGATGCCCTTCCTGACACAACCCTCCCCATTTATTCAGTCTTGGGACCGGCACAAAGAAATGCACTGGCTTGTGCATCCCCAGTGGCTGGGTTAGTGAGAAGAAGACTATGGCTTAAAAATATCTTCACAGTTATTGCACAGTAGTTGCAAATCATAATTTAATACAGCAGAATCCACTCCCACTCTAAAATCACCCACCCCATCCAACCACTACCTTTCTTTCCACTCCACTAACTACCTTGATTTATAGCAAGCTCAGATGCTCATAAGCCTAGTACTTATCATACAGCAGGAACTTCTTATTGTAACATTGTTAATGTCTGTTATGTACTTCACAGGTAAAGATTCTAGTTGTCTACTGATGTACTATGTTCTTAATCTGTAAATATGTTGTAGGTAATTGCTATGTTAAATTGTTAATCACTGTGGTGCTGCGGTAGCATTGTCGCCTCACAATTAGACGTTGCACGTTTGGTTCTCCGTTAGAGCGTCGTCTGTGTGTCGACATGCGTGAATGGGCATTCCTTCGTTGAAGGTTGTATGTTAGGCCCGGCAAGCCAGCACGTAAAAATCTACTGCCAATCATTAGCAGACCGGAGTTCCGCTGTGGCGACCCCTAACCGGGAAAAGCCAAAAGACACAAACAAACAAGGGTAGTTCCCTAATCTATATGCAGATACAGAAGTCTTTTGTCGATCATTACATAGCACAATAGAAATAAAAAGTTCATGACTAATCAGACCAAAGCCACTATTGCAAGAAGCCACCTCCTCTCTATCCTTCTCTATGCTTCCCCCATCTTAACTAACCTTCACCTGACTGAACTTCACAAAATGGAATCATGCAACAACAAAATTGCCAAATTTGCAACAGACTCCTCAAATAGATCCCATCACTGTCTTTCCCTAATGCAACTCAAGTGGCTGGAACTTCCTCAGCTACTTAGACTCAATCAAGCCATAGTTGCACATAAACTCTACTACTACCCTGAAAAAACTCCTGCCCTCCAACAACTAATTAAGCCCTACACCACCACTAGAGCCCTGAGATCTAGCAACCAAAATCTCATTCAAGTAATTAGACATAAAAATGAAGCAGGTAAATCTCTCTCTGCCTGCACAACAGCACAAAGCTGGAACTCGCTCCCAATCAGTGTAACCAGCACTACTTCTTGCACCCATTTCAAACACCTCTTGAAATCCTACTATTCTAACATCTGGCTCTGCTCTTGCTATACCCCAGGGTAGCATCATCTATGCTCAGTTGCAAGGACTATGCTACACTACAACATTTTCCTTTACTGAGCTCTACTGCTATCCCACAGATTCATCCTAACATTTCATCAATCTAACAGCAGTAAACATTCCAACACTTGTACTGTTCTGTACCATATCCCTTACCTGAAGAACACTCTAATCTGTTTCTAGACTAACACAATACCTAACACAGCTTATCTTACTCATCCTACCTATAACTTTATCCTATTTTATGCCACTATGGGCATTTATTTACTTCTCGGTTATACTAAAGCATAAATGTATTACAACTTTATATTTACTAATATTTCTACAAAAAAAAAAATTTTATATATATTTGTATTATTTGTACTAATTGTATATTCTACTAGAGTACTGACTGTGTATATTCTATTAAAGTTATAACATGTCATGTAAATGGTCCTCTGTACTACTTATAAATGTTAAGAATTGCTTTGTACTGTTTTAATCTAATATTGTATTGTATCATGGAGCTTTTCTCCCTGGGCCTCCGCTGAAAATGGACCTGTGTCCAGTCGGACTTTCCCGGTTAACAAAAATAAATAAATAAAAATAGCAGCCGCTTTAAATTACAATTATCTTTATATGTAAAACTAGGGATCTCCCCTATGATGTTTATAGTTCGTCACCTGTTAGAAAATGCCAGTTTCTCTTAATTATATCACAAACTCTCCTATTATTACTAGCATATTTTGTAACAAAACGTACCTTGTTCCTTTTTACACCTAAACTTTCTTTGGGAGCTGTCTCTGCAGGACCAACACCATTATTATTCTGAAAGGTCTTATTCTTAATGGTTTGAAAGACAGATTCATTACAACCCCTTTCTGTAAATAACTGCTGTAAATAGTCAACTTCCTTTTCCATATCAGTAGCTGCATTACATATGTTCTTAACTCTATTCAGCTGTCCTTTAATAACGTTCGGAAAAACATGCCTTGGATGCATACTACTATAGTCCGTCCAAAAGGCTATTCTTCCAGCATGATTTCCAAAACAATTTAGTATTGATGCTTCCTACTCCATCCTTGTATACTGAGACATCCAAAAAATCAATACATTCAAATGAATAAGCTACTGTAAGCCTCAGAAAATCCGTAGTGAATTCCAAGTATTTAACAAAATCAAATTAAAAGAAGTATCTTTCCATCCCACAACAGAAAAGTATCAACAAAACGCCTATATAATCTTACGTGTGTACTAAAGGCATTTATACAAGTGTTCCTTTTCCCAATAGTAAGCTACCAAATTCGCATATGAATTTGCACAGGGGGTGCCCACGGCAGCCCCCCACTTTTGCAATTAAATCATATCTTCATACACAAGAACATTTGAAAATATCAAATCCGACAATGCACAAATCAAAATAATTTCATTGGTACTACTGCCCCCCCCCCCATTTCACTCATCACATCTCTTACAGCCTCTATGCCACATGTATTGGGTATACATGTAAATAAACTTTGTACATCCAAGGTAACCATATTAACAGTTCCTCAGATTAGACCCTTCATTATATTCTCTTATATCTTTCAAAAACTGGGATGAGTCTTTCAGGATGGTGGGGATCTTACTTACTAGTTCACATTTTGTAACCTCTTTGTCCAAACATTTCATTCAATTTGAGAGACAGAGATTCATAACTAAAGAGATCAGTGGCCTCAAAAATCTTCCTTATTAGAACAGACTGGCAGCCCTCTCAGTATTTAGTCTCTTACGGATTCCTCCATGGAGATCTGTGTCTAACCTTTTGAGCCATTAAAGTTCAAATACTCTTTCCTGCTATTCCTTCACAGAACCAACAGTATCTCAAATACTCCATTAGAGGAACTAAACCTTCATCAACAGTAACCAAGACAAGGTGGCATGAGCAATTCTATCCCAATGTACCCCCACCTCTAAAACAAGTTTGTAATACTATATATCAAGCCGAGTCATACCCAGTTTCTAATACCATATCTCAAGCAGATAACGCCCTTACCATCTTCAATTTAAAAAACATAGATACTTCATAGGTAGCATCAATTTTGCCCTTTATCAATCTTATTTTGTCCTCCTTGAAGACCGAGGTAATGATTGGCAGACACGCTCTAGCTGAGAATCGAACGGCACAATGTCTTGCTGTGAGGCGACAACGCTACCGCAGCACCACCACCGCATTATAAGAATTGTAAAATGTATGAATATGTATGCACAGTTCATGAGTTTAAACGCCCAGTTTTATCTTTTATTTTTGAACCTAGGTTTTATGCTACTTGCAATACCAGTCTACTTTACTTGACAGAGTGTAAAGGCTGTTGGATGTTTTTATGTAGGCAAAACCCAGAAATGTTTGAGGGATAGGGTTTATCAACATATGTGCGATGTGAAAAACAATAATAAGCAAAATGCTTTAGCTAAACATATAATGGAATTCCCTACACATAATTTTGGTTTCAAAGTCTTACAAATGTTTTTTTTTTTTGTGATAAGAGGGGAGTAATAAGAGCGTATTGAATTAAAATGGATTTTAAAATTACAGGCACATATGCATCCAGGATTAAATAACTATGTATGCATCAAGCCTGAACGTGATGCTGATCCCTTGTAAATGAATTTAAATGTTAAGATACTAGTTAACTAGTTAATTGAATTAATGGTGTGTTTTAATTGTTTTGTTGAATTCTGAGTATAAAATGAGTGTATGTTTGTTGTATTTGAGGACTTGAAAAAAGTGTAGGTGTTATACGTGAAAGCGCTTGTCTGCATTAAATCTATTTTTACAGCCTTGGTGGTCATCTGGAGTTTTTTTCTTCACATTGCTGTTTATCCATAGAAGATCTTTGGGCTGAAATAATGGATCGAAGATGATGTGAGTAAAGGGGAATTAAATCTGCAAAGTCTGCAAATAAAAATCACTTTCATAAGCTGGTCTGCTGACCTTCACCTTGTATCCTATTTTAATCACGTTCCTTTAAAATAAAATATGTAAATGAAGAGAATTCTGCCAGTTTACCTTTTTGTTTCACAAGCAAGTGCAACATGATTTTATATCTGAAAAACTATAGTGGTATGTTGGACACTTTTTTGTGTTTTTTACACAAAACAAGTCCTGCTTGCAGTGGTTTACATAGATGATTGACTTTTCCTAGAGATGCTGTAACATTGCATCAGCCAGGATGCTGATGTCCTGTAGCCAAGGTTCATAAGAAATGTATTAATTTAAAAAAAAAATTGACCTCCAACATGACACAGATGAGCTACTGCAGTAAAATATGCTACTTCAGACATGCATTTATTCCCTGATGTCCTTCATGGATGCATCTGCAGTCATAACAACTGGGTTGTCCTGTCGTCAGGCAGCCCTTCGGTCGGCCGGATTCCAAAGTCTGGGTCCGGCTTCGGCTGATGTTGCACTTCACCCGACGTCATCTCTGCTGGTCTTCGGGTATAAAGGCATCAGCCGACGCCATTTTCCTCAGTCTTTCTTGCCGCGTGGCGCCCGAAGCAGAAGCTGTTCGCAAGTGCCGGTCGGTCAGATCCAGAGATTACTACTACCGAATACTACTTCGAAGACTTCTAAAAAGCTAAGTACCCCGTTGGGGACTCTTTCTTGCCTCAGCCGATGTCAGAAAAAGTCAATAACTGTTTAACTTGTGGGAAACAAATACCTCATAAAGATTTCCACTCTTACTGTCTGCCTTGCTTAGGCCCAGACCACGACGTAGCAGCCTGTTCGGCCTGTGCTTCCTTCAACCGACTAACGCTAAGGCGTCGGTCGGAGTTTGCTGAACAGTTTTTCGGCTCAGACTTTGCGTACATTATGCCGTCGGATCCTCCGACTACCCAAATTGTTAAAAAACGCAAGGAAAAAGACCGACACTCGCGGTCCGCGGTTTCGGCCGAAACCACGGTTAAGCAAGCCGCAAGTGTCTCGGTTTCGGCCGAAACCGAGAAAACTGGTCAATCTTCAGCCGAATCCATGACTACTACTGAGGCTCCCGCTACTTTACCTGAATCGGCCACAGAAATTTTGCCTACAACTGTGGCTTCTAGTGAGTTATCTGACACCATCCCTTTGGATGTCTCTACCCCAGCACGTGGTGCTGCAAGACCCCCTGCAGCCATGTCTATCAAGGCCTTTGCCAGGGCTAAAGCAGCCAAATCTGCTAAGTCAGTGCCTGTTAAACCTTCCTCACACAGGCCCACTTCCAGTTCTCAAATGCTTACTCTGGCAGAAGATTTAATATCCTTAATTAGGGGATCCCAATCTCACCCAGACAGGGCCTCTCAGCCACCAGAAAAGAGACCTAGGACAGAGCCCCCCGAGCCAGTGTCCTCTGATGATTCTGCGGATGACTCCGACATTGCAGAACAGCCAGAGGATCCTTTTTCTACTTATGAAGACTCTGATGCTGAAGAATCCATTCCAGCTGCCTCTCCACCAGAGGAATTTTCCTTTGGGGAAACCTTACATGCCATGAGAGAGCAATTCCAATGGCAGGGACAAGATTTCTCAGATTCAAGAAAAAGGCTTAGGACTTTTCTGCACTTACCACAACATAGGCCCTTAGCTATTCCTCCTGTTTTACCTGTTGTGGATGATGCATTTAATGATGTCTGCACTGCTCCTGATTCTTTACCCCCAGCCCCTGCCAAACCTGATAGATTTTACAGGGTACCAGACACTCATCACCACCTATACAAGGCCCCACTGGCGGACCCCAAAACTATCTCCCAGGGGCCTAAGGCAGTAGCCTCGACCACAACAAAAAACCCTATGCCTTCAGAAAGGGAATCCAGGTCTTTAGACAGATGGGGCAAAAAAGTTTACACCTCTGCTACTCTCTCAGCTAGAGCTTTAAACTGTCAGTTTCACATGATACAATACCAAGAGTTTATGCTTGATCAGTTAACTAAAAAGCTATCCTCTGATGACTCTATAGATAAGAAATATGTATTAGAAATGGTAAATAACATACAACAGGTTAGTAACCATTCCTTAAAATGTGGCTATGATGCACTGGAGGCTTCATTTAGATCAGCCATGACTGGCACAGTGATAAGAAGACATGCATGGTTGAAGGAGCAGGTCTTACCGGATCATGTTAAAGCTAAGCTATTAGATGCTCCTATGGATAAGGCCAGTTTATTTGGTACACCTGCTCAGCAGGTAATGAAGAAAATGGAAGAAAAGGCAAAATCTGTACAAACAGTTAAAGATTTCTTACAGGTTCAGCCCCCAAGGTTTAGCAGGAACTGGCCTGCCAAAAATTGGTCCTTTCCTGACTCCACGAGATCCCAAAGGAGCAGGAATAGACGTTCCAGAGGCAGAAATCAATCCAGAGGGGGTGCCTACAGAGGACGACAGTGGCAAGGTAATAACAGAGGCACAGACACAACCACTACCACTGCAACAGGACAATCACAGTGACTTGACTCTTTCCGCCTAATGGTGCTGCTATTTGCTCCCTGGTAGGCGGAAAGTTAGCCTTATTTTCGAAAAATTGGCACTATATCACAAAAGACAAGTGGATTTTGCAAACCATAGACCAAGGTTACCGGTTCCACTTCCACACTTTACCAGTCAAGAGGAATGCCAAACCTGCCTCCAAATCAAAAAATAGAAGCTCTACAGCAGATAATGCAATTAACAAAGATGAGAGCTGTGGAAAGAGTACCAATAACAGAACAAGGCAAAGGATTCTACTCCAGACTATTCCTAGTTCCAAGAAAAGAAAAAAGTTGGAGACCTATTCTCGACCTGTCCATCCTAAACACATACGTCATTGTCCCAAAATTCAAAATGCTGACCCTACAGCAACTTCTTCCCATGCTGGGCAAGGAGTGTTGGCTGGTAACTCTAGATCTCAAGGAGGCATACCTGCAAGTCCCCATTCGACCAAATTGCAGAAGATACCTCAGATTTCTTGCAGGATCAGAGCATTATCAATTCTCAGCATTGCCCTTTGGCTTATCTACTGCGCCCAGAGTATTCACAAAATGCCTGGCATCAGTAATCGCCCACTGCAGACTACAGGGAATCCAAATTTATCCATACCTGGACGACTGCCTGCTACAAGCGGACAACAAAAGCAAGCTGACAACAGATTTACAAAGGGTCATTTACTTGCTACAAGCCCTGGGATACACAGTCAATTTACAAAAGTCAAGGCTGATACCATCCCAAACAAGGACATTCTTGGGCTGAATTGGACACAGTAAAACAAATGGCATTCCTAACTGCAGAAAAACAAAAGAACTCCCTCTTTACTTCTTGGCACTAACAAAACAGAACAAGCTAACAGCAAGAAAAGTTCTGCAGGCCTTGGGCTTCATGGCATCATGCATAATCTTGGTCCCACATGCCAGACTGCATATGAGAAAACTACAGTGGTACCTAAAGAATTTATGGTCCCAACACAGGCACAGCCTAGAAGCAGAAATACCACTAATCCCATGCCTAAAACAGGAGTTCCTATGGTGGGCTCAAGCATGCAGTCCTTACCAGGGTAGTCCACTAACTTCCAGCAAGCCAAACCATACCAGGCGCCTCAGACCTAGGATGGGGGCTCACATGCTGGACAAATGCCAAGGATTGTGGACTCAGGACCAGCTACACCTGCACATCATATCCTCAGAAATTTTTGCCGCATGGCATGCAGAACTGGCAATCCAAAATTCAGACCATTTCAAAAGAAGGCCAGTTTGATAAGGACAGACAACACCACAGTCATGTGGTACATCAACAAACAGGGAGGCACTCATTCTTACCTATGCAGAATGACTTTGGACCTTTGGAACCTGTCAGAAACAGTGAATATCCAGTTACAGGCAATATTTGTACGGAAACAGATACCTCATAGGGATTACCATACCTTGTGTATACCTTGTTTAGGGCCTGAGCTCACGTTGTTGGATGCTACCTTGTGCTAGGTCTTCAAGACCACTATTAAGAAATGGTTAGACTGTGCCAGGTTAGTGTTTGGGAAGCTCAATTATAAAATGCCGCCGGATGCTCAAAAATTCTGCACAAGGACATTCCACCCAAGCCTAGGGTTGAAAACAGGAGTTCCTATGGTGGAAAGGTCTGCCAGTCAAACCCAGGCCTACCCTTCCACAACTTGATACAAGCCAAACCATCACAACAGACGCCTCAGACCTAGGATGGGGGCTCACATGCTGGACAAATGCATAAGGATTGTGGACTCAGGACCAGCTACACCTGCACATCAACCAAAAGAAATGCTGGCAGTAAAACTGGCAATCCAAAAATTCAGACCATTTCTCAAAGAAGGCCATTTGATGATAAGGACAGACAACACCACAGTCATGTGGTACATCAACAAACAGGGAGGCACTCATTCATACCCCTATGCAGAATGACTTTGGACCTTTGGAACCTGGCACTCAGCTACAACATCCAGTTACAGGCAATATTTGTACCGGAAAGGAGAACACTCTAGCAGACATGTTAAGCAGAACCACCTCGGATGCTCACGAATGGATGCTACACCGGACATCTTCAAGACCATCACAAAGAAATGGGGAATGCCACAGATAGATCTATTCGCTTCCCTCTCAATCACCAGCTCAAAAAATTCTGCACAAGGACATTCCACCCACTTGCATGGAAGGTGGATTCGCTCTCCTTCAGCTGGAAAGGTCTGACAGCATATGCATTTCCACCTCTTCCCTTGATACACAGGGTATTACTAAAAATCAAGGAGGAACGTCCAAGGATAATCCTGATAGCTCCGAACTGGCCAAGACAGCACTGGTACCCATTGCTGAGGAGCATGTCTCGGGAGAAAATGTGGTCAATACCCCTGATGCCTTTGATGTTAACTCTGAACAACTACAGCATCATGCATCCAAACCTAAAAACTTTGCAACTGACTGCATGGAACATCACATAGCAGCAACTAATCCAGATATTTCCCAAAGGGTTAAAGACATTATCCTTGAAGCCCGCAGACCTTCAACAAGAAGGAACTATGCAGGAAAATGGAAAAGGTTTGTCATTTGGAGTGCTGAAAGAGGAAAAGATGTGTCGAATATAGATATTGCTAACATTCTGGAGTATTTGGCAGAGCTTCTACATACAGGCCTGTCCTATTCCTCCATCAAGATACATGCATCAGCTATTTCAGCAGAATACAGCTTTGATCCACCTGTTTTTTCACATCCTCTACTCAGGCAGTTCCTCAGAGGGATCAAGAATGTAAAACCTCCTAGGAAACCACCATTGCCAGCATGGGACTTGAACTTTGTGCTAGAAAAGTTGACACTCCCTCCTTTTGAACCAGCAGCAACAGCAGATCTACAGCACCTATCATGGAAAACTGCTTTCCTACTGGCAATTACCTCAGCAAGGAGGGTTTCTGAACTTCAGGCCCTAATGGCAGTACAACCCTTCCTAATCTTCCACCAAGATAGAGTGTCCATGAGAACTAATCCTACATTTATGCCTAAGGTGGTATCCAGAGTGTCTTTAAACCAGGCAATCCACCTACCTACCTTCTTCCCCAACCCACAAAACAGAGGGGAAAGAATGCTGCATACCTTGGGGAAAGAATGCTGCATACCTTGGATGTACATAGACAGCTACGCTACTACCTGGACAGAACCAAAAGTAACAGAAAAACTGACCAGCTTTTTGTAGCCTATGCAACAGGAAGGGAAGGAAAAGCAATTTCCAAACAGACAATCTCCAAATGGATAGGAAATTGCATACGATTCTGTTACTCCTTCCATGGAAAACCAATTCCACAGAACATAAGGCCTCATTCTACAAGGGCAACAGCCACTACCACAGCCTTCTTACGAGGAGTGGCAACCAAGGACATTGAGGCGGCTACTTGGACCTCCGTGCATACATTTGCCAAGCATTATAATTTACCTCTGTATTCCAGATCCCGAGCAGGGTTTGCCACTGCTGTACTGCAAGGGATCCTAACCACACCATAATTTTTTCTTCCTCCTTCCCTAGTTGGCTATGGTATTCTACCCAGTTGTTATGACTGCAGATGCATCCATGAAGGACATAGTACAGTTTTGTACCTACCATAAATGTAGATGTCCGAACTGGATAGCATCTGCAGTCAGGATTACCCTCCCTCCTTCCCCTCTGTGGTACTCCTAGGGTTTTTACCCTCCTAATAGCTAGCTGGTGGGGGGAGTCTCTTATGGTGTATTTGTTTGTATATATGTACATACATGCTTATTTTTTGTGTTTGCCTTCTATCTTTTTGGAAACATTGGCATTTATCCAAAATTTAGCCTTCCAAGAGGGCAACTGGCATCTGGGGCAAGAAACACTGAGGAAAATGGCGTCGGCTGATGCCTTTATACCCGAAGACCAGCAGAGATGACGTCGGGTGAAGTGCGACATCAGCGGCCGGACCCAGACTTTGGAATCCGGCCGACCGAAGGGCTGCCTGACGACAGGACAACCCAGTTGTTATGACTGCAGATGCTATCCAGTTCGGACATCTACATTTATGGTAGGTACAAAACTGTACTTTTTGTCATGTAGTTATCTGAAACAGTGTTGCACATTAGCTGACATCATCTGTTTGACCTATGAAGGCTGCTTTGTGAATTTTGTTAATGTTCTTTACTACAGTGTTATTACTGGTAAATAGTTGTTTTTTTCTGTAGTCAGGCTGTGATGTCTTATTGTTAACCTCACCTAACTACGTGCCAGGGATTCAGTTAACCTTGCTAAGTACCGAGTGCAGAATTCCAAAGTGGCTGGAAGTATAAAATAATCTTCCTTCAAATCTGAAAATATATTTGGTGAAAATGTAAAAGTGTGCAGGATTTGGTGCCAGTAAGGAGCTTTCAACTTTTTTTTTTCCCCCTGATCCTGTGGCATCATCAGAGACAGTATGGCTGCCATTACAGTATCTTCACCTAACTAGAACCGTACCTGTCAAGATTAAAACTATCTTTTTTTTTTTTTTTTTCTCCTGCACCCTTCCTGCAAGCAGCACAGCTCCCTGTTTTAATAATTTAACTCTACAGTTAGCCGAATCTGTTGGCATGGAGGGATAAAGCCCAAAGTACAACCATGGTAACCTTAGAGTAGTGGTTTGGATGTCTTCTGAAGCTGGTGGGGGGGGTGTTGAGAGTGATTAGTCTTTCCTGGCTCGCTTATCTTTGGCAAGGAGGGGGGCATGCTTGGTCATGTGCTCCCATGGTCGAATCCATGGAAGTGCTGGTTTCAGGGGAACAGGGCTGTCCTGAAATATTACTTCATTTCTTGGAAACGAGTGAGTTTCCTCACAGGTGTACATTGTATGTCAATCGGTGGTTGTGTTAGGGATCTGCTTTGGGATTACATCATATGGAAAGAAATGAAACTTCCCGATGGCTACAAAATGATGGCCTCTCTCAGTAGTCTCTCACCCCTGTTCATTTGGAGCAAATGTTACAGCAGGCGAAGAGAAGATCTGATGTTTGGGGGTGGAGGAGGGACAAAAATAGTTAACTCTTAACTGCCATATTCCAAAATCTACTGATAAAAAAAATTGTTAGCATGATGGTCTTTAAAGAAGATTTTCTTCCTAGAAAGTATTTTCCACAGGCCTGCTCAAAAGTCATGTTTCTACCATCTTTGGCAGTCCGTATATCTGCCTAAATAAAACCTAGGTTGTTAATATCACTTGGCACTAAATGCTAGTATGCACCTTTGTGGAAATGTGTAACATGTTACACCTCGAGCGTGAAACCAATCCCATTAAATGTAGCACATCAATGGAACTGGTGTATTAATCCACCTTTTTAAGCACAAAAGAACAAGAAGATTGTTTACATTTAGCTGCAAGCGCTGGTATTAAAAATAATTCAGTTTAATTTTAGTCATCATGTCCGTGTTTAGGTGCCTGGTATATTAAACTGTCAAAGTAATTGTGTTTTTTAAGCTTTTCTTACAAAGATTAATGCTTGTTTCAATAAAACATTGTTTTTGTTCCGTGTGTCTTGTGGCCCATGTTCTAAAATGGTTTATTTTTTTTCTGCTCTAATAATTCATATGCTAGTTACAGACAAAATGGCATCAGATTAATAGAATATTAACAGACTGATATTCCATTAAAAAGGGATGGTAACTCTGACCAATTTGTAGTATTTTACATTATAGAAGGGATAGCACAAATTATATTTCACTAAATATGTTTTTAATTAAAATGCCATCGTTTGTAGATACATTTTCAATTGCTTTAGTTTTGTGAACAGTATTCAGCAATTTTCCTTGGGGAACTTGCAAGAGTGTTTTTTTTTTACTAAGATGCATTTTGTGTATATAGAATGTGAATGTAGTACATGGTGGGATGTGCATTTATTGGCTGCTGAGGGCCCGATTCCAAAACACTTGCTGTCAGTGTAAGAGAAAAACTTACTTTGCCTAACATACAAGGCCATGTCAAACCCAGATTTGATGAATATGCTTCACCTCAAAAAATCTAGATCCGTCAGAGCCACAAGGGCGGGAGACTTAAACCTCGACACGGCTATTAATAGGACGTGCTGGAGGGATAGATTCATCACCCAAAGACTCCCTATGCTGTGGAATAAAATCCCGGTATATGTGAGGCAGAGCACCTCGCTGGCCTTGTTCAAGAGAAATCTTGACCAATGGATGGGAGATCGCAGATATACCCCAGGGATTACCTCAGTGTCACTGCTCAACAGAGGCACAGCAAAATAATGGGTATAGTTTCCCATACTAAAGGGGTGGCGTAAGCCACAAAACTATGGGCTAGGCTTGTAAATGCCCTCGGGCAGATAGCCTAGTATGAACCTATGAACCTATGAGAATAGGCTGCAAGCAAGTTTATTTGGAATCTGGCCCTAGTGTGGAGTACTAACACACAAAAATCACCTGCTGTTCAGACAAAAAATAAATTATGAAACTTACTGTATGCCTTTTAAAGATTTTTTGTTAGGAGGGTCTTTGATTTCTTGGATCCTTGATAGGAGGAGGAATAAATAAGAATAAATACACAGAGAGACACTACACCTCCTCTGGTACCTACAGTATTGGTGTATGTTCCCAGCATTCATGTTTTCATTCGGTTTCTTCAGGGATCAAAATTCAGTCTTCAGGATTTCAACTGGCACCATAGTTTCTGTGATGTGTTTATATTTTGGGTACCTAGGTGTATTTATTAATTGGACTTTAACTTTTGATAGCATTTTTAATGTAAGGAAGTTTGACCTAGTAAATGTAGCTACATTTGCAAATGTGCACAGCATTTATGAAAAAGTTTTGTTTTCTGTCAAGTCATGTGGTTTGTGAGAAGGTAGGCAGTGGATTGCCCACACTGTAGAAAGAAAGCAAATCTACAGCATTGTTTGCTCCTTTTAATGCTGGAATGTCAGTGGAATGGTGGTTTGTTAATTTGTGAAAACAGTTGAACAGTTTTTGTTAATGCAACTAATGTAACTGAAAATCATGCAAAGGAACACAAGAGCTAGTTTAGGGCATAATGTAGCAAAAACATGAGTGTTAAACGCGGCAAACAAGTAGCAGTAATTTAAAAACGCTCAGATTAGTCTCTGATCTGAAGACTCGTAGCTTTATACCCTTTGTTAATTAACCTTTTGTCTTTTGTGTGCATGCCAGCTATTAAGTTCTGTTCTTTTTTTACTCACTGGTTGAGAATTAATTGTGGTGAAACTGCCATTCATGCATAAAGGATTTTCTGTTTTTCTGGCTCTAACCCCTCCCTGCCAAGTAACTGATATGCATGCTTCCTGGCACAAGGGATTTTGACTCCTTCCTCTGTGTACATTGTGTGCATGGTCTTTCCAACACAGGCTTGATGAAGTCTATCCCATGAACAGTGTTCTAGACCATGATGCATGTCTGTTTTCGTCAGCATTACAGCCATTAGGCCAAACCTCACCCCCTGCAGATTGGTCACTTTGGCCATTCTGCTCATTTTGGGTGTCTACTCTAGTTTTGATGAATGAAGAGAATGAGAGGGAGAGAAGGTTGGATGATGTAGGGATAGTGAAGTCATGAAGTACAATGGAAGCAAGGAGGAAGTAAGGATAGCTATGAAGAGAATGAAGAATGGAAAGGCTGTTGGCCCAGATGACATACCTGTGGAAGCATGGGGGTGTTTAGGTGAAATTACAGTGGAGTTTTTAACCAGATTGTTTAATGAAATCTTAGAAAGTGAGAGGATGCCTGAGGAATGGAGAAAGTGTTTTTGTACCAATTTTTAAGAATAAGGGTGATGCGCAGAGCTGTAGTAACTACAGAGGGATTAAATTGATCAGTCACAGCAAGAAGTTATGGGAAAGAGTAGTGGAAGCTAGGTTAAGAAGGGATGTGATGATTAGTGAACAGCAGTATGGTTTCGTGCCAGGAAAGAGCACTACAGATGTGATGTTTGCTCTGAGAGTGTTGATGGAGAAGTACAGAGAATGTCAGGAGTTGCATTGTGTTTTTGTAGACTTAGAGAAATTATATGACAGGGTGCCTAGAGAGGAGTTGTATTGAATGAGGAAGTCAGGAGTGTCAGAGAAGTATGTAAGAGTGGTACAGAATATGTACGAGGGTAGTGTGACAGCGGTGAGGTCTGCGGTGGGAGTGACGGATGTGTTTAAGGTGGAGGTGGGGTTACATCAGGGATCAGCTCTGAGCCCTTTCTTATTTGCATTGGTGATGGACAGGTTGACAGACGAGATCAGACAGGAGTCCTCATGGACTATGATGTTTGCAGATGACATGATCTGTAGTGAGAGCAGGGACAGGTGGAGGAGACCCTGGAGAGATGGAGATGTGCTCTAGAGAGAAGAGGAATTAAGGTGGTCAGGACTAAGACAGAATATATGTGTGTGAATGAGAGGGAGGATAGAAGAATGGTGTGAGGATGCAAGGAGTAGAGTTGGCGAAGGTGGATGAGTTTAATTACTTTGGGTCAATAGTTCAGAGTAATGGTAAGTGTGGAATAGAGGTGAAGAAGAGAGTACAGGCAGGATGGAGTGGGTGGAGAAGAGTGTCAGGAATGATTTGTGACAGACTAGTACCTGTAAGAGTGAAAGGGAAGGTCTACAAGAGGGTAGTGAGACCAGCTATGATGTCCTTCATGGATGCATCTGCAGTCATAACAACTGGGTTTTCCTGTCGTCAGGCAGCCCTTCAGTCGGCCGGATTCCAAAGTCCGGGTCCGGCCTCGGCTGATGTCGCACTTCACCCGACGTCATCTCTGTTGGTCTTTGGGTATAAAGGCATCAGCCAACGCCATTTTCCTCAGTCTTTCTTGCCGCGTGGCGCCCGAAGCAGAAGCTGTTCGCAAGTGCCGGTCGGTCGGATCCAGAGATTACTTCTACCGAATACTACTTCGAAGACTTCTAAAGCTAAGTACCCCGTTGGGGACTCTTTCTTGCCTCAGCCGATGTCAGAAAAAGTTAATAATTGTTTAACCTGTGGGAAACAAATACCTCATAAAGATTTCCACTCTTATTGTCTGCCTTATTTAGGCCCAGCCCACGACGTAGCAGCCTGTTCGGCCTGTGCTTCGTTCAACCGACGAACGCTTAGGCGTCGGTCGGAGTTTGCTGAACAGTTTTTCGGTTCTGATTTTGCGTACATTATGCCGTCGGATCCTCCGACTACCCAATCTGCCAAAAAACGCAAAGATAAAGACCGACACTCGCGGTCCGCGGTTTCGGCCGAAACCATGGTTAAGCAAAACGCGGGTGTCTCTGTTTCGGCCGAAACCGAGAAAACCGATCAAAGTACAGCTGAATCTATCTCTACAACTGAGGCCCCTGCTACCACTTTTGAAATGGCCTCAGAAATTTTATCCACTACGGTGGTTGCCACTGACTTATCAGACACCATTCCCTTGGATGTCTCTACCCCAGCACGTGGTGCTGCTAGGCCTCCAGCAGCCATGTCCATTAAGGCCTTCGCCAGGGCTAAAGCAGCAAAGACTACTAAAACAGTGCCTGTTAAACCCCCTACAACCAGGCCCTCCTCTAGTTCTCAAATGCTTACTCTGGCAGAAGATTTAATTTCATTAATTAGAGGATCTCAATCTCACCCAGACAGGGCCTCTCAGCCCCAGAGAAGAGACCTAGGGCAGAGCCCCTGAGCCAGTGTCCTCTGATGAGTCTGCCGATGAATCAGACATAACTGATCAGCCAGAGGCTCCTTTCTCCAATTTTGAAGACTCTGATGCTGAAGAATCCATTCCAGCTGCTTCCCCACCAGAAGAATTCTCCTTTGGGGAAACCTTACATGCCATGCGAGAGCAGTTCCAATGGCAGCAACAGGATTTTTCAGACTCCAGAAAAGACTTAGGACCTTTCTGCACCTTCCACAGCACAGTCCGGTAGCTATACCTCCTGTCCTCCGTGTGGTGGATGATGCTTTCAATGATGTCTGCTCCGCACCAGATTCTTTACCTCCAGCCCCTGCCAAACCAGACAGATTTTACAGGGTGCCAGACACTCATCACCACCTTTACAAGGCCCCTCTTGCAGACCCGAAACTATATCCCAGGGTCCCAAGGCAGTAGCGACCATAGCAAAAACCCTATTCCTTCAGAAAGGGAAGCAAGGTCATTAGACAGATGGGGCAAAAGGTCTACACTTCAGCTACTCTCTCAGCTAGAGCTTTAAATTGTCAGTTTCACATGATACAATACCAAGAGTTTATGCTTGATCAGTTAACTAAAAAGCTAACCACTGATGAATCTCTTGATAAGAAATATGTATTAGAAATGGTAAATAACATACAACAGGTTAGTAACCATTCCTTAAAATGTGGCTATGATGCACTGGAGGCTTCATTTAGATCAGCCATGACTGGCACAGTGATAAGAAGGCATGCATGGCTAAAGGAGCAAGCTCTACCGGATCATGTTAAAGCTAAGTTGCTAGATGCTCCTATGGATAAGACAAGTTTGTTTGGTACACCTGCCCAGCAGGTTATGAAGAAAATGGAAGAAAAGGCAAAATCTGTTCAAACGGTTAAAGATTTCTTGCAGGTTCAACCCCAAGGTTTAGCAGGAACTGGCCTGCCAAAAATTGGTCCTTTCCTGACTCCACAAGACCTCAAAGGGGCAGGAATAGACGTTCCAGAGGCAGAAACCAATCCAGGGAGGTGCCTACAGAGGACGACAGTGGCAAGGTAACAACAGAGGCACAGACACAACCTCTGCCACTACATCAACTCAACCACAGTGACTTAACCTAAATCCGCCTACCAGGAACAAATAGCAGCTCCCTAGGCGGAAAATTAACCTTATTTTCAAAGAACTGGCACTATATAACAAAAGACAAGTGGATTTTACAAACCATAGATCAAGGTTACCGGTTCCACTTCCACACTTTACCAGTCAAAAGAGGAATGCCAAATCTACCGCCAAATCAAAAAACAGAGGCTCTACAACAGATAATGCAGTTAGCAAACATGAGAGCTGTGGAAAGAGTGCCAACAGCAGAGCAAGGAAAGGGTTCTACTCCAGACTATTCCTAGTTCCAAGAAAGGAAAAAGTTGGAGACCAATTCTCGACCTGTCCGCCTTAAATACATACATCATTGTCCCAAAATTCAAAATGCTGACCCTACAGCAACTTCTTCCCATGCTGGGCAAGGAGTGTTGGCTGGTAACTCTAGATCTCAAGGAGGCATACCTGCACGTCCCCATTCGACCAATCTGCAGAAGATACCTCAGATTTCTTGCAGGATCAGAGCACTATCAATTCTCAGCATTGCCCTTTGGCTTATCTACTGCCCAGAGTATTCACAAAATGCCTGGCATCAGTAATCGCCCATTGCAGACTACAGGAATTCAAATTTACCCATACCTAGACGACTGCCTGCTACAAGGGGACAACAAAAGCAAGCTGACAACAGATTTACAAAGGGTCATTTACTTGCTGCAAGCACTGGGATACACAGTCAATCTACAAAAGTCAAGGCTGATACCATCCCAAACAAAGACATTCTTGGGCGGCAGATTGGACACAGTAAAACAGATGGCATTCCTAACAGAGAAAAGACAAAAGAACTCCCTCTTTACTTCTTGGCACTAACAAAACTGAACAAGTTAACAGCAAGAAAAGTACTGCAGGCCTTGGGCTTCATGGCATCATGCATAATCTTGGTTCCACTTGCCAGACTACATATGAGAAAACTACAGTGGTACCTAAAGAATTTATGGTCTCAACACAGACACAGCCTAGAAACAGAAATCCCACTAATTCCATGCTTAAAACAGGAGTTCCTATGGTGGGCTCAGGCATGCCAGTCAAACCCAGGGCTACCCTTTCGCAGATGTCAAGCAAGCCAGACAATCACAACAGACGCTTCAGACCTAGGATGGGGGCCCACATGCTGGACAAATGCGTGCAAGGATTGTGGACACAGGATCAACTTCACCTGCACATCAACCTAAAAGAAATGCTGGCAGTAAAACTGGCAATCCAAAAGTTCAGACCATTTCTCAAAGAGGGCCAGTTGATGATAAGGACAGACAACACCACAGTCATGTGGTACATCAACAAACAGGGAGGCACTCATTCATACCCCTCATGCAGAATGACTTTGGAGCTGTGGACCCTGGCACTCGGCTACAACATCCAGTTACAGGCAATATTTGTACCGGGAAAAGAGAATACTCTAGCAGACATATTAAGCAGAACCACATCGGATGCCCACGAATGGAAGCTGCACCTGGACATCTTCAAGACCATCTCAAAGAAATGGGGAATGCCTCAGATAGATCTATTTGCATCACCTACCAATCACCAGCTCAAAAAATTCTGCACAAGGACATTCCACCCACTAGCATGGAAAGTGGATTCGCTCTCCTTCAGCTGGAAAGGCCTAACAGCATATGCATTCCCACCTCTTCCCTTGATACACAAGGTATTACTAAAAATCAAGGAAGAACGTCCAAGGATAATCCTGATAGCTCCAAATTGGCCAAGACAACACTGGTACCCACTGCTGAGGAGCATGTCTCGGAACAATATGTGGCCAATACCCCTGATGCCTTTGATGTTAACTCAGAACAACTACAGCATCATACATCCAAACCTAAAAACGTTGCAACTGACTGCATGGAACATCACATAGCAGCAGCTAATCCAGAACTTTCCCAAAGAGTTAGAGACATTATTCTTGAAGCACGCCGACCTTCAACAAGAAGAAACTATGCTGGAAAATGGAAAAGGTTTGTCATTTGGAGTACTGAAAGAGGAAAAGATGTGTCAAACATAGATATGCCTAACATTCTGGAGTACCTAGCCGAACTTCTTCATTCAGGCCTGTCCTACTCCTCCATCAAGATACATGCATCAGCTATTTCAGCAGAATACAGATTTGATCCACCTGTTTTTTCTCACCCTTTGCTCAGGCAGTTCCTCAGAGGAATCAAGAATGTAAAACCTCCAAGGAAACCACCATTACCAGCTTGGGACTTAAACTTTGTGCTAGAAAAATTGACACTATCACCCTTTGAACCAGCAGCAACAGCAGACCTACAACACCTGTCATGGAAAACTGCTTTCCTACTGGCAATTACTTCAGCAAGGAGGGTTTCAGAACTACAGGCCTTAATGGCAGTGCAACCCTTCCTAATCTTCCACCAAGATAGAGTGTCCATGAGGACTAATCCTACATTTATGCCTAAGGTGGTATCCAGAGTGTCTTTAAACCAGGCAATCCACCTTCCTACCTTCTTTCCCAACCCACAAAACAGAGGGGAAAGAATATTGCATACCTTGGATGTACATAGACAGCTACGCTACTACTTGGACAGAACAAAAAGTAGCAGAAAGACTGACCAACTTTTTGTAGCCTATGCAACAGGAAGGGAAGGAAAAGCTATTTCCAAACAGACAATCTCCAAATGGATAGGAAATTGCATACGATTCTGTTATGCCTTCCATGGAAAACCAATTCCACAGAACATAAGACCTCATTCTACAAGGGCAACAGCCACTACCACAGCCTTCTTACGAGGAGTGGCAACCAAAGACATTATTGAGGCGGCTACTTGGACCTCCGTGCATACATTTGCCAAGCATTATAATTTGCCTCTAGGATCCCTTGCAGTACAGCAGTGGCAAACCCTGCTCGGGATCTGGAATATAAACACACCATAATCTAGTTTTATCCTCCTCCCCTTGTTGGCTATGGTATTCTACCCAGTTGTTATGACTGCAGATGCATCCATGAAGGACATAGTACAGTTTTGTACCTACCATAAATGTAGATGTCCGAACTGGATAGCATCTGCAGTCAGAATTTTAGCCTTCAAGAGGGCTACTGGCATCTGGGGCAAGAAACACTGAGGAAAATGGCGTCGGCTGATGCCTTTATACCCGAAGACCAACAGAGATGACGTCAGGTGAAGTGCGACATCAGCCGAGGCCGGACCCGGACTTTGGAATCCGGCCGACTGAAGGGCTGCCTGACGACAGGACAACCCAGTTGTTATGACTGCAGATGCTATCCAGTTCGGACATCTACATTTATGGTAGGTACAAAACTGTACTTTATATGGGTTGGAGACAGTGGCATTGACAAAAAGGCAGGAGTTTGAGCTGGATGTGGCAGAGTTAAAGATGTTAAGATTTGCACTGGGTGTGACGAGGGTGGACAGGATTAGGAATAAATATATTAGAGGGTTAGCCCAGGTTGGAAGGTTTGGAGACAAAGCCAGAGAGGCAAGATTACGTTGGTTTGGACATGTGCTGAGGAGGGATGCTGAGTATATTGGGGAAAAAGATGCTAAGGATGAAGCTACCAGGTAACCGGAAAAGAGGAATGCCTAAGATAAGGTTTATGGATGTGGTGAGAGAGGACATGCAGGTGGTTGGTGTGACAGAGAAAGATGCAGAGGACAGGAAGAAATGGAAACTGGTGATCCGCTGTGGCGACCCCTAACGGGAACAGCCAAAAGAAGAAGATGACTCTAGTTTTAATAATAAAAAAAAAAAAAAAAAGTATAGTGTGAACAAATGTGTGTGTAATCAGAAAGCTGCAGTTATTCTGTAAGCAAAATGAATGGTGCACATAATCATTTTGCAAAATGTGTTTTGCTTGTTTTCTAGGAACCTTTTTAGTGCATCCTGATTTAATGATATTTGTTAAGTATTCATCTTGTAGACTGAGTGCTGAGTTAACCAAACGGCTACATAGGATGCAGGAATTTTCCATCCACAACTGTGGTTAGTTACTCTGCATTCAAATCCTAATGAGACTATCAAAATTCTAGAGAGAACTGTGTAGCAAATGTTGGCAGTGAGTAGTCCCAGTTTGTCCAAAACATTGTCATTTGAAAAGTAAATCTTTTAATTTAAAATGCAACATAAAATGTATTTGCCTTTTTGTATTGACATATTCCAGGAAGTACTAATTGCCTTCACCTTATTGACCATTCCCATCACTTTTTCCATAAAACATTTCCTAGCGTCCATCTTTATTCTACCTCTCCCTTTTCCTCCTGTTTTTTGTGTGTACGCATGCGTGCATAATCAATATCTTCCTACAAAACCTGATGTTCTTGTACTCTTGTTTTATACTTTCTTGTCATATCCTTCCACCTGATTTTTTTTTTTTTTGTTTTACCGTAAACAGAGCTGTAATAGTATTCCACTGGTAGAATCAAAACAGTGTAGATGGTAAATCCTTTTGTAACTCCCTTTATTAATGCATGTTTTAACGTATGATCATTTTAAGCTTGTGACGACTTCACTGTATTTAGAAATTTGTGTAAATAATTCATTATTTGAAGTCACTGTAGTGTTTGCACACGTGGCAGCTGGCATTACCAGAGTGGTATTTTCTTCTCTGTAAAAGTCAGTAGTTCTGTTTTACATGGGCTGGAGGCTGAGGGATTATTTGATTTGACTTCAGAGTTAGAGTAAATAGTGGTAATGCGGGACTGCCTTCTGTACGTCAGCATTGGAATAAATAGGGGTAATGCGGGATTGCCTTTTGTACATCAGAATTTTTTTGTAGTCCGAGTGTGATGAATATTTGCTTGATTAAGCAAGATGTTATCTTTTTATATGTAGTCAGAGATTCATAAAATTAAGTTTCATGAAACATTAAGGTATCCTTGTATGTTGCAGCGTTCCAGGGTAAGTGAGATGGGAGAGTCTGCTTCATAAACTGTTATTTCATAGTTTATGGTAAGGTACAGTAAACTGAAGAAGACTCCGCATTTTTGAACGTTAATGAGCATTCTGCAGTTCACACCCCATTCGGAACAGGGTTACAGGTTTACTCCATAATATACTCTGCAGTGTATTGGAGTGGACTAGAGTGGCTGCAGAAAACCCACCATCATTTTTTCTTGAAGGTTACTGTCTAGTCATTTTGTGTAATAAAATCTGTAGGATCGCCAAGGGGCATGTACCTGTAAGAACTGTTTGTGTCCCCATTCGTGTTACATAGTGTGGTTGCTACATCTGCTGAATGTGCATTTATGAGTGTACACAGTCTTAGTATGGTGCAGGCTACTAGGTATTGCCTAGCAGGATGTAAGCTGTATTTAACAAGCTTCATAAGTAGTCTGCTCATGAGTTGTTGTGGCACATATTGTTAATTGGTTACACGCTAACTGGAGCGGTTCAGTGTAGCACTGGATCAGCTATTTTAGAGTAAATTATTAGGAATGGGAGTGTGCTAGGCAGTGAGCATTACATTTACTTATGAAAATTGTAATTGGATGCAGAGTGAGCAACTTGTTTATCTGTTGAGCTTGTGTATTCTTTGTGGGATAAGTGTTCTCATAGGAAACGTTCATTACTGTAGCGAGCCATTGAGGTTCAGTAACTGCCACTACAGACATTTGCAGCTTTTGTGGAGCAAAGTTTGTCCAGGCTGTGAATACCACACAGTTGCATGTCTTACAAGAATGGTATGGGGATGGTATGGAGATTAGAGACATCATGAACAGCGCCAGATGAGCTCTTTCTCTGCACTCGCTGTAGAAGAAGAAGATACTGTGGTGGGAAGAAGAAGATGAGAAGATGCTGTGCTGGGAAGGAAAGGAGACAAAAGGAGGTGAGAGATGGACAGATAAGCCCGTATGAAATGGCAAGGTAGAAGAGGAACTAGTCAATTTACAGGAGGGCAAAGAAAAGGATCAAAGTTAAATACTTAAATTGGAGTACTCAAACTTAGCAAGTACCCTGGCAGAATGACTTATAGTAATCTTTTTAACTTATCTCTGACTATATAAAGTAGTACCAGATGACTGGAAAGCAGCTTCAGTTGTCGTCGTCATAGTCTTTAAGGGAGCTATCAGGATCAGTCCAGGCAACTACAGACCAATTAACCTGAATTCATTGGCCAGGAAGGATCCCGAGTGCAAGTGTTAAGGCCTTACGAAGAAAGCCAGCTTCAAGATCTGATGTAGCAATGATTCACTTCCAGGAAAGAAGTTTATAAACTGTGTTGGAGTTATGGCTGCAGGAAAAACTTGGAGGGTGATTGTTATAAGGGGACTGTTGGGGTGACTGCAGGACTTAGTAGCAGAGTTCTTACTGTTCAACATTTTTGTCATTGAACCAGAGAAGGTGATGGACTCTAGCTGTTTTGCAAACAATGCAAAAATGAGGAAGCACAATTCTGGTTTGGGGAAATTCTTAAAGGTACCTGGTAGGCCTTTACAGACTACCAGATTTTGCAGCTGTGGTTCATTGCAAAGTTCAAAAGTCTATGTTTTCTACATAATCCTCCGCCATCCTTGGACATAGATGAAGGTTGTGGACTGCTTTCTTTCCTGACTTCATTAATTTCTTTAATTCAGTAGCTGGGTAAATAAATCAATCCAAGTGGACCATTATCTGCCATGACCCCAGGCAAGTGCAAATGGTATTAGTATAGATGTACAAACTTACAGGCTGCAAACAAAATTAAAAATGTTTGCAGCTATGAATGGTTGTTAAAACATTGCGTAGGAAAACAGGCATGCGGCAGTAGGATGACCAAGGCAGTTAAATAAAGTTGTTGCAAAGATGGGGGCTTTAATCCTTTTGTGAGTGAATTGATAGCTTTCTTCCACAGCATGATTAACCTGTGTATATATTTTATTATTTTATTTATGGAGTGAAGGACTGTAAAAGCTTTAGGTAGATCCCAGCTTTGACTCGTAACTGAAGCCTCTATCTCACATTCTAGTTTTCTGCTAGTGTTAAGCATTCTTCGTGGACATATACCAAAAAATTCCATCCTGTTAAGTGGTTATCCCATCACCAACATGCAAGCTGTGAGCATTGGTGTTCCCTGCATTTTGCCTGAGGTTTATGGCACACAGTGCATTTCCAAGGGCTTATAATGTGAAACTGTGCCGCACGTGGTACCTAACTAAGTATAATCTATGAGACGTATGTATGAGTAATGAAAGCAGAGAGAATTTAGAGTGAACATGTATACTGGTAGAAAGGGAACTGAAGCAGATCTAAAAGACCATTGGGGTCCGTGGGTAACTCTTTAAGGATAGCCTTGTTATGCTGTGTGTTGGTCTACTTAAGACTTGCAGCTATTTTCCATAAAAGTAAAAAAGTGTTTGAAATTTGTGCATCAAGTATGAAAAACAAGCGTAAAAAGCTACTGTTGTTGCACCCTATTTTTAGTCATGTTAGTACCCCACCCCAGCTGTTTACCCATGCACTTAGTGCCTTTCTTTAAGCAAGTGTAACACACAGTTGCTGTTGCTGCTCCCGTTTAAGTTCTGTACATGCTATGTAAATGGCTATTGTAAACGCACCTCTCCATGCGTCCATTCAATATCAGATGTTAGGGGTATTAATGAGTCTCCGTACAGATAGATATGTCCAAGGAAAAACACTGCATTTTCCATTACATAATCTGAAATAAATAGTACCTGCTGGAGAGACAGGGTAGTCTCTAGGACACATACCTTTCTCTGGAACAGGCTCCCCATCCATGTGAAGCAGAGTTGCTCCCTAACCCATTTCAAGTATAACTTGGTCAGTTGGATGGGGAGTAGGAAATTCATACCTGGTTTGCCACCTATGTCTCTTATGGACACAGGCAGCCAATAAATGATTAATCTCTCAGGCCCCTGCTTGTAAATGTTTCATCTGCCAGGCCCCTGCTTACACTTATCAAGGATACCAGAACTGGGGTGCATGGCTAGGCTTAAAAAGCCCTTGTCATTAGCCTAGTAAACTCCTATGAACCTGTAATATAGGTTCACTGTAATGCCCATTACATGCTGCTGATTGCCTGCCATGTGCCTTCCACTCGAATTCTGCATGTGATGACTGCACTGAGATACCATGATCTGCTTTGGTTTCCTGGATATCCAAGTCTGATGACAAAACGATATTGTCAGCCACTTTCTAAGCTTGTTTTTACACACAGACACACGCACACATCTGACTAATGATATGTTTTGATTCCCCCACAAAGAAAAGGAGGGAGATGTTGTTCCTCCTGACAAACATGGCAATGTGTATCATTTCCAGCAGCTAGGTGTATGTATATATATGTGTGTGTGTGTGTGTGTGTGTGTGTGTGTGTGTGTGTGTGTGTGTGTGTGTGTGTGTATATATATATATATATATATATATATATATATATATATATATATATATATATATAATTATAATTTTGTTTGTAGCCTGTACATTTGTGCATCTGTACTAACATATTAATATTTTATTTTTTTATATATATATATATAATATGGGTCTACTTCGTTTGTGCGAAGTTTCAGTACTTCAAACCCCACTTGGTTGAACCCAGTTGTTCGAAGTAGCAAAACTTCAAAAAAGGAGTATGGAGATCATAATACAGCGCGGAGTACAGAGATCATAATACAGTGCGGAATGGGAATATTCCCTTTTCCTCGCTGTAGTGCAGTCTGTGAGTTGGTATATTTAAGTAGGGTGGTGCCCCCTGCAAAACATGGTAAACCTGTTTTCTGTGTTTTTGTTTTAGTCGGCCAATCTGGCGATTTAGGCTTCAGCGAAAGTGCACTTTCATTAAATTGCACTTTCGCTGAAGTGGGCATCTACTGTTCAATGTAACATATTTTCGATCAAAGTAGAGCCATATATCCATACACATACACACATACGTGTGTGTGTGTGTGTGTGTGTGTGTGTGTATGTGTATATATATATATATATATATATATATATATATATATCTAGGACGTTTGCTCAAATGAGCAAACGTCCGAATCCATAACCACCGAACACACTTTAACAAAAGCCCTTTTATCAAAAAAGGGCTTTCGTTAAAGTGTGTTGCTAAAAAAAAAACTACATTAACGTTTTAGTATTCTCCCTCCGAGACCGCACTACAGTGGGGAAAGGAATTTTCCCTTATCCGCGCCATAGTACGGCCTTGGCAACAGGCATACTTACGCAAAAGTGCTTCTTCGGTGAATAAGCAAACGTCCTAGACCCATACATACACGTATGCACATTAACCAGGGTAGAAAGCTGATACAAGTGGACCATGTTTGGGCTTAGCCCAGGAGAACAGTGAAAACAAACATGAAATAACATCATTACAATGAGCATTTGTTTAATAATTACAGTGTAAAACAATGTGTACAAAATCAATGCAGAGTGTCAATCTGAGGCAGCACAGGCAAACTACAATATTAACACTGTTTGAAGAGTAGTTCCCACAAATTAAAGGATATTCTTAGACTGCCAGATGCCTGGTTGGGGATCTGTGTACTGGGTGTTGAATCCCACCAATTTTTTTTTTTTTTTCAACTGTCATCATTTTGGGGATAAGTTCGTGGGCACTGTTGACTTTAATTTGTCACTGATCCTGTTCCTGTTACCTTGTTATGGTCGGCTTGGGATTGTAGTGCCCTTTGTGCATAGATTTTGCACTGGAAATGTTGGTAACCTTGTAACTGCCCTGAGACTGTGTAACTTAACTTGCATTGCCACGTTTAGGACCCTGGTACCAATATAGGGCAAACTGATGAACAGCAGAACTATTTTCTAACTCCAGTTTTGATTAGCGTATAGTCAAATACAGTATTTATTTACGATTCTAATCAATTGTTAAATCAAGTTTTAGTTTGCTGCTGACCATGTGCTGTGGAACTAAGCTCACCTCTTGCTGCCTGCTTTCTGATTTAATTTAAATTAAAATTAAATTTCAGAATTAAAGGGGAAACAGTGAAGAGGGTGAAGAGCACGAAATTCCTGGGGGTGCACATCTCTGAGGACTTGTCACGGTCAACAAACACCAACTATATTGTTAAGAAGGCACAACAACATTTACACTTCCTACGAAGGCTGAGGAAAGCAAGCCTACCACCTTCTGTCCCCAAAGCCTTCTAAAAGAGTAACCATTGAAAGCCCATACCAAACTGAGACTCCTTGTCAAGGTGAACTGCAAGGCTGTCCAAATGGTGGTGAGGGTAGCGGAGAGGATAATAGGGTCCTCCCTCCCATCTTTACAGGGCCTGTAATGAGGCGCAGTGTTTAGGCAGAGCCAAAAAGATCATCACTGACCTCACTTACCCTGCTTATGGGCTGTTGGCAGGAGATACCTCAGTTTGTGTTGCAAGTCATCCAGACTTGGCAGAAGTGTCTTTCCACAAGCCATCAGACTGTTTACCTCTAATAATGTATGCAGTAACAGGACATCAGATCAGTCAGTTACATAGCTGAAGGGAAAACTTCTCTGTGCAATAGTTGATGCGAATTGCTCTAAGTGGTGCAATTGCTGGGATGGTCATCCCTTACTGCTGTGCAATAATCAGGAGGTAAGATGACATCCCATGCTAATTGTAAAATATCTCATATACTGTGCAATATCTACATGCGCAGTAGAGATTGAGTGCAAATTGAATAATGGTTAAGTCTCTTATTTTGTGCAGTATCTACACATGCAATATTGATTTGACTGCTGCTACTAGTTATATGAGAAAATTACCTGTGTCATTGCAACTGTCTATTGTTACTGTATTGTTAAATAGTCGTGTTTTTTTTTTTTTTGTATTGTATGAGCTGTCTGCACTTTGAGACTGAAGCAACAAAATGTCATTCAGCTTACACTGTTGTGTGGGTCTGAATGATGATAAAGTTTACTTTGACTTTGACTATGACTTCTAATAGTGAGTTTTCTAAAACTCAGGAAGTTGTCTGTACCAAGATTAGTAGAAGTCCTTCTGCATTGGCAGACCTCCTGAGCTTCTTTTTGTATAAAATGTTAGCAGTTACTTTTACAGGCTAATGATCTAACAGCATAGCATGCAGATCATCTGTTTGTGGTGTGTATTACAGTTGTAGTGTGTGGCATGTGACACTTACGCCTGACATGCAAAGGGAGATGCGTACTACTGAGGATTTCTGTTCTTTCTGCTATTCCCGGTTAGGGGTCACCATAGCAGAACTGTGGTCCGCTAATGATTGGCAGTAGATTTTTTTTATGGTGCCAAGTTGCCAGCCCGATGCCCAACCTTCAGCGAAGGCACGCCCATTCACGCATGTCTTTCGGAGGCCACTCGACCGCGGGGAGGACATGCAGACTCCACACAGAAGGCAGTCCAGCCGAGAATCGAACGGGAGAACTTCTTGCTGTGAGGCGACAACGCTACCGCTGCACCACCGCGGCATAGGATTTCGAAGTACTATAAAATTATAATTTAGAGAATGGCGTCACAACTGTCACATTATATGGTAAGTTGCGTTCACTGTTTTTAATCTGAAACATTGTCAGTACATTGTGGATATTTTCATGGTTATCCAACTGCACTAACTCCGACCTGTGCTTGAGATTCTGGTTCTAGCAATGTGGGTGGCTGTAAGGAGTGCATTGTCCAAAACAGGAGGAAGTGCATATCTTTGCTGTCTTTTGGTAGCTTAGATTAGCTTAAAGGAAAAGTGATGCCTGTAATAAGCATAATATGAAGACGGAACAAACGGAACAACAAGCAGTAGTGGTTTGACAGGAGAAAAGAATACGAACTCTCCTATATTCTTAGCATTATGTTGTGTACTGTCTCTGCTGCAAATATTGAAATGGTTTTAAATTTTTATTTTATTTTTTGTTACATGGCTGCAGCTGTCTGTCAAGCTCGTTGGTGTTCATAATGCTAGAGCATTGTATCTGTCGCATTCAAAGC